>NW_004444051.1:3361159-3364329 GCF_000243295.1 Trichechus manatus latirostris
TGATGCATCTTAGGTGGCCACTTGCAAGCTTTTAAGACCCCTGATGCCACTCACCAAAGTAGCATGCAGAACATTTTCTTAATAAGCTTTTTTATGCTAATTAACCTAGATGTCCCCTGAAAGAATGGTCCCCAGACCCCTACCCCGGCTACTCTGTCCCTCAAAGTGTTTGATTCAGGAACATTCTTAGCTTTGGTTTAGTCTAGTTGTGCTGACTTCCCCTGTAGTGTGTGCTGTCCTTCCCTTCACCTAAGATAATTCTTATCTACTGTCTAGTTAGTAAATAACTCTCACTCTCCCTCCTCACCCTCGTAACCATCAAAGACTGTTTTCTTCTGTGTTTAATCCTTTTCTTGAGTTCTTATAATAGTGGTCTTATACAATATTTGTCCTTCTGTGGTTGACTAAATTCACTCAGCATAATGCCCTCCAGCTTCCTCCATGTTATGTTTCACAGATTCATCGTTGTTCTTTATCATTGCCTAGTATTCCATTGTGTGGATATACCATAATTTGTTTATCCATTCCTCCGTTGATGGGCACCTAGGTTGTTTCCATGTTTTAGCTGGGTTATTTCCATCTTTTAGCTGTTGTGAACAGTGCTGCAAAGAACATGGGAGTGCATATATCTATTCTTATTTCTCTAGGATATATTCCAAGGAGCAGGATAGCTGGATCGTATGGTACTTCTATTTCTAGCTTTTTAAGGAAGTGCGAAATTGATTTCCAAAGTGGTTGTACCATTTTATATTCCCACCAACAGTGTATAAGTGTTCCAGTCTCTCTACAACCTCTCCAGCATTTATTATTCTGTGTTTTTTGGATTAATGCCAGCCTTGTTGGCGTGAGATGATATCTCATTGTAGTTTTGATTTGCGTTTCTCTAATGGTTAATGATCATGAGCATTTCTTCTTGTGTCTGTTAGCCACCTGAATATCTTCTTTGGCAAAGTGCCTGTTGTATATTCTTTGGCCATTTTTTAATTGGGTTATTTGTCTTTTTGTTGTTGAGGTTTTGCAGTGTCTTGTAGATTTTAAACATTAGATGCTGATCAGATTTGTCATGGCCA
This sequence comes from Trichechus manatus latirostris, assembly GCF_000243295.1. Classification (NCBI taxonomy): domain Eukaryota; kingdom Metazoa; phylum Chordata; class Mammalia; order Sirenia; family Trichechidae; genus Trichechus; species Trichechus manatus. The sequence continues at coordinate 3,362,230 of NW_004444051.1, forward strand.
AAAATTCTTTCCCAGTCTGTAGGTTGTCTTTTGACTCTTTTGATGAAGTCTTTTGATGAGCACAAGTGTTTGATTTTTAGGAGCTCCCGTTATTCTAGTCTCTCTTCTGGTGCTTGTGCATTGTTACTTATGGTTCATATTGTGTTTATGCCATGTATTGGGGCTCCTAGCATTGTCCCTATTTTTTCTTCCATGATCTTTATCGTTTTCAATTTTATATTGAAGTCTTTGATCGATTTTGAGTTAGTTTTTGTGCGTGGCGTGAGGTATGGGTCTTGTTTCACTTTTTTGCAGATGGATGTCCAGTTATGCCAGCACCATATCTTAAATGGATTTGTCTTTCCCCCAGTTAACGGACTTTGGGCCTTTGTCAAATATCAGTTGCTCATAGGTGGATGAACTTATGTCTGGATTCCCAATTTTGTTCCATCAGTCTATGTATCTGTTGCTGTACTAGTACCATGCTGTTTTGACTACTGTGGTGGTATAATAGGTTCTAAAACCAGGTAGTGTGAGGCCTCCCACTTTGTTCTTCTTCTTGAGTAATGCTTTACTTATTCGGGGCCTCTTCCCTTTCCATATGAAGTTGGTTATGTGTTTCTCCATCTCATTAAAAAATGCTGGTGGAATTTGGATCTTGATTGCATTGTAACTGTAGATTGCTTTGGGTAGGATTGAGATTTTCACAATGTTGAATCTTCCTATCCATGAGCAAGGTATGTTTTTCCACTTATGCAGGTCTCTTTTGGTTTCTGGCAGTAGTGTCCTGTAGTTTTCATCGTATTGGTCTTTTACATCTCTGGTTAGATTTAGTCCTAAGTATTTTATCTTCTTGGGGGCTATTGTAAATGGTATTGATTTGGTGATTTCTTGTTCAAGATTCTTTTTGTTGGTATAGAGGAAGCCAACTGATTTTTGTATGTTTATCTTGTATCCTAAAACTTTGCTGAAATCTTCTAGTAGTTCTAGTAGCTTTCTTGTGGATTCTTTGGGGTTTTCTGTGTATAAGATCATATCATCAGCGAATACAGATACTTTTACTGCTTCTCTACAATTTGGATGCCCTTTATTTCTTTTTCTAGCCTAATTGCTCTGGCTAGGACCTCCAGCACAATGTTGAATAAGAGTGGTGGTCATCCTTGTCTGGTTTCTGTTCAAGGGGAATGATTTCAAAGGCTTTCCATTTAGGATGATGTTGGCTGTTGGCTTTGTATAAATGCCCTTAATTATATTGAGGAATTTCTCTTCTATTCCTATTTTGTTGAGAGTTTTTATCATGAATGGGTATTGGACTTTGTCAAATACCTTTTCTGCATGGATTGATAAAATCATGTGGTTCTTGTCTTTTGTTTTATTTATGTGATGGATTATATTGATTGTTTTCTAATGTTGAACCATCCCTGCATACCTGGTATAAATCCCTTTTGATCATGGTAAATTATTTTTTTGATATGTTGCTCAATTCTATTGGCTAGAATTTTGTTGAGGATTTTTGCGTCAATGTTTGTGAGGGGTACTGGTCTGTAATTTTCTTTTTTTGTGGTGTCTTTACCTGGTTTTCGTATCAAGGTTATACTGGCTCGATAAAATGAATTTGGGAGTATTCCATTCTTTTCTATACTCTGAAATACCTTTAGTAGTAGTGGTGTTAAGTCTTCTCTGAAAGTTTGGTAGAATTCTTCAGTGAAACCATCCAGGTCAGGGCTTTTTTTGTTGTTGGGAATTTTTTAATTACCTTTTCAATCTCTTCTTTTGTTATGGGTTTATTTAGTTGTTCTACCTCGGTTTGTGTTCTTTTAGGTAGGTAGTGAGTTTCTAGAAATTTTTCCATTCCTCTAGGTTTTCAAATTTGTTAGAGTACAACTTTTCATGGTATTCTTTTATGATTTTCAGTTGGGTCTGTTGTGATATCACCCATCTCATTTCTTATAGGGGTTATTTGCTTCCTCTCCTGTTTTTCTTCTGTCAGGCCAATGGTTTATCAATTTTCTTGATGTTTTCAAAGAACAAGCTTTTGGTCTTGTTAACTCTTTCAATTGTTTTTCTATTCTCTATTTCATTTAATTCTGCTCTAATTCTTATTATTTCCTTTCTTCTGGC
>NW_004444051.1:3364429-3383002 GCF_000243295.1 Trichechus manatus latirostris
ATTCTTATTATTTCCTTTCTTCTGGCACCTGAGGGCTTCTTTTGCTGCTCTCTTTCTACTTGTTCCAGTCGTAGGGATAATGTTTTCATTATGGCCCTTTCTTCTTTTTGGATGTGTGCATTTATTGCTATAAACTGACCTCCAAGTGCTGCTTCTGCTGTCCCAAAGGTTCTGGTAGGATGTGTTTTCATTCTTGTTTGATTCTATGAATTTTTTATTCCATCCTTAATTTCTTCTATAACCCAGTAGTTTTTGAGCAAGGTGCTGTTCAGTTTCCATATCTTTGATTTTTTTTCCTTACTTTTTCTGTTGTTGATTTCTACTTTTATGGCTTTATGGTCAGAAAAGATGCTTTGTAATGTTTCAATGCTTTGGATTCTGTTAAGGCTTGCTTTATGGCCTAATATGTGGTCTATACTGGAGAATGTTCCATGTGTGTTGGAAAAGAAAGTATACCTCTGCTGTTGAGTGGAGTGTTCAGTATATGTTTATGAGATCAAGTTGGTTGATTGTAGCTTTTAGATCTTCCATGTTTTTATTGAGCTTCTTTCTGGATGTTCTCTCCTTCACCGAGAGTGGTGTGTTGAACTCTCCTACTACTATTGTCTATCTCTCTTTTCAGTGCTATTAGAGTTTGCTTTATGTATTTTGAAGCCCTGTTGTTGGGTGCATAAATATTTACTATAGTTCTATCCTCCTGGTGTATTGACCCTTTGATCATTATATAGTGCCCTTCTTTATCCTTTGGAGTGAATTTTACTTTAAAGTTTATTTTGTCAGAGATTAATATTGCCACTCCTACTCTTTTATGAGTTTTGTTTGCTTCATATATTTTTTCCATCCTTTTTGAGTTTTTGTTTGTGTGTGTCTTTAAATCTAAAGTGTGTCTCTTCTAGGCAGCATATAGACTGATCGTGTTTTTCTATCCAATGTGCCACTCTCTGTCTCTTTATTGGTGCATTTAGTCCATTTACATTCAGTGTAATGGTTGATAGGTATGAGTCTAGTGCTGTCATTTTGATGTCTTTTTTTGTTTGTTCACAGTTTCTTTGTTCCACTTAATTTTCTGTGCTGAGTGGTTTTTCTTTATGTATTTGCTTTTCATCTTTTTCATTATTGTTGATTTTGTGTTTGCTGAGTCTTTGTATTTTTCTAGTTTTTTATTTTGACTTGTAGGATTGTTTGTTACCTTTGTGGTTACCTTAATATTTACCCATATGTTTCTAAGTTTATAGCTGTCTTTTATTTCTTTATATCATCTTGACTTCCTCCCTAAATGAAAAATGTATGTCTACATTTTCTAAGTCTCTCCTTTTTGTTTTAATGTTGTCATCTTTTACATATTGATGTCTGTTTCCCTATTTTCAGTGTTTTAGCTTTGATTTACTTTTGTGACTCCCCTCTCTGGGTTGATATCTGGTTGGTCTGTCCTGTGTTCTAGTCTTGGGTTGTTTTCTGATGTTACTGATTTTCTAACTGGAGGACTCCCTTTAGTATTTCTTGTAATTTTGGTTTGGTTTTTGCAAATTCCCTGAACTTCTGTTTATCTGGAAATGCCTTAATTTCGCCATCATGTTTGAGAGACAGTTTTGCTGGATATATAATTCTTGCCTGGCAGTGTTTTTACTCCAAGGCTTTATATATGTCATCCCATTGCCTTTTTGCCTGCATGGTTTCTGCTGAGTAGTCCGAGCTTATTCTTATTAACTCTGCTTTGTAGATTACTTTTCATTTATCCCTAGCCACTCTTAAAATTCTCTCTTCACCTTTGTTTTGGCAAGTTTGATTATAGTATGTCTTGGTGACTTTCTTTTGGGACCTACCTTATGTGGAGTTGATGAGCATCTTGGATAGATATCTTGGATAATATCTTTCATGATATTAGGGAAGTTTTCTGCCAACAAATATTCAACAATTCTCTCTGTATTTTCTGTTATACCCTCTGTTCTGGTACTCCAATCACTTGCAGGTTATTTTTCTTGATAGACTCCCATATAATTCTTAGGGTTTCTTCATTTTTTTTTAATCCTTTTATCTGATTTTTCCTCAGATAAGTTGGTGTCTAGTTCTTTATCTTCAATCTCATTAATTCTGACTTCCATTGCCTCAAATTCTGCTCCTATGACTTTCTATAGAGTTGTCTAATTCTGAAATTTTATTGTTAATCTTCTGGATTTCTGATTGCTGTCTCTGTATGAATTTTTGCAGCCTGTTAAATTTGTCATTATGCTCTTCTCTAATCTTTTTAATTTCTTCCGTCGTATGCTCTGCGTTTTGCTTAATTTCCTTCCTAATTTCTTGAAGACTCCTGTATATTACTTTTTTGTATTCTGCCTCCAGTAATTCCAAGAAATTTTCCTCCTCTGCAAAAGGTCTAGATTCTATTTTGAGAGCTGAAGCCATCATGGATTGCCTCTTTATGTGTGATTTGATAGTGACTGTTGTCTCTGAGCCATCAGTAAATTATGTTTATTTATTTTATGTTTGCTTACTGTGTCCTAGCTTCTTTTTTTGTTTTGATATGCCCAAATAAGCTGTTTGTATGAGCTAGTTTGAAAATTGGAAACTTTGAAGCTTGGATGTCCTGTCACCAGTTGGTTAGATCTGTTACTAGGTATGTGAGCTCAGGAGTCCATCCACTCCTCCTGTATGGATTCAGCTCAGGTGCCTAGGTAGATAGCCACCAAGTGTGTGGTGTAGGCTCTCCCTTACAGTCCTAGACAGACATGGGTGATTGGTGTAGGCACAGGCATCTGCCTGCAGCAGGGGAACACACTCTGAGAAAGGCAGGGGGCTGACAGTCACCCCCAAGTGTCCTGGAGGAAGGCATGTCCCTGTTCCCTAGAGCACATAGGTGGGTGTATTTTCAGCTGGATTCTGAGCAGCTAATGCTGTTGGCTGTAAGGACTGGGGGGCACCTCTTATTTATGGGCCCCTATCGCAGGTTGTAGGTGGCATGGGTGAAACCACCAGTCCTCAGGCCCCTGATGTTGGTAGGTGAAGACCCTGCTTAATGGGCAGAGCAGTGTCAAATGTCAAGAATCTGCCACTTGACAGCTGAAACAGTTGAAGTTAGACTTCCAGTATATACCCTGTTGTACTGCAGTAATGAGGGTTTACGCCACTGAGATAGGCCCACACAAGTCTCTGCGGTGTGAAAGGCACTCAAAGTCCTTGGATCCCTTATGCCTGTGCCTAGGCAAAGAAGTTTTGCCTACCCTGGGTTCCTGGGTTAGGGGAGCCTGCAGTTTATTTTTTCCCGTTTGTTAATTTGTTCACTCTCCAAGGCAGGGAGAATGGCTCCAGGTGTGTGACGGATCCTATTACAGGCCCTGGGGACTCAGCAATTGCTGAAGCTGGTCCAGGATGCAATGCAGAGCAGGGAGCATGGAGGTAGATGGGAGAGAGGCTTTTCCCTGAGGGGGGTATTTTTGATCTGCAGGGTAAGCTGTATGCAATTACTTATCTTTCGTCGATCCAGGGCTGCTTATCACTGGTTCTGGGTTGCTGTGTAGACTCTCTGGCACTGGGTCTAACCCGGTGCAGAAAATATGCCTCCTGAGCACCACCGCTTGCCTACCTCACCGCTCAGTCCTGAGTTGATCAGGCCTGACAGGCTCAGGCTCTCGCTGGGTCAGGTCTGGCAACTCCTCACTGCTTCCGAACCATCTCTCCCTCCTCCTGCCACTCAGTCCGGTTCCTCAGCTCTGCCTTTGATGTTCAAGGATCCCAGATTACCATATATAATCAATTCACTTGTTTTTTTCTGGTCTTTGTTGTAAGAGGTTCCACCAGAAGCATCTGACTACTCTGCCATCGTGGCCCCCCCCCCTCTGTTTTAATTTTTAATGTGTCAAATAATTTTTTTTATTGTTTGGTCAAACATTGTGGTTTCTTTGTCAAAACAGTACTGTATATTTTCCTCCCATAAATTTAGTAGGCTTCTTACATGTTTGTGTCAAGTCTGTTTCATGGGTCAGAAACTAAATGCAAAGTTATTTTTGAAAAAGATTCTCAATGTACTTGTTATTTCCCGTTGCCATTGAGTCAATTCCAACTCATATTTGGTTGTTTTTTTTTTTTTTTAATCTTGCTTAGATCCCAATGTCTCTCAACTCAACTGGAGCTATATCGGACACCTTTTATGTGCCACTTCAAAACTTTGGCCCCATATTTTCCCCACTTCTGCCGCTTACCCGGTTCCATGCAGGCTTTGACCATTTTTCTGCAAGTAAAACCTCAGGCAGTATCTTTCCACAGGCTCAGGCCCTCTACTTTTTGCTCCCTGTTCTTGGATTTTCTGATGTCACAGCATGTGATATCCTCAGGGGCTGCTCATCACTCACACACACACAACACAGAAGTTCAATTGCAGGGGAATTAACATGATGGGTTCACCCTGGACCAATGGGGGATGGGAGACAGTGGGCAAAGTCTTCTGTCTACAGTGCCCTGGGTGTGCAGTTCTGACACACATTCCACAGTCTCCTCAGAAGATTTCGTGAACTTGAATGCCATTTGCCCATACCCATTGTCGTTGAGTCAATTCTGATTCATAGCGACCCTATAGGACAGAGTAGAACTGCCCCATAGGGTTTCCAGTGCTGTGATCTTTATGGGAGCACACTGCCACATCTTTCTCTCCTAGAGTGGCTAGTGGGTTCAAACCATGGAGTTTCAGTTAGCAGCTGTGTGCTTAACCACTCTGCCACCAGTGGCTCCTCCATTTGCCCATAGCAGTGACAAAGTCCAAAATGCTTTTTTCTATTGGTTTTCCCTCCTTCCCTGCTTCATTTCCAACTCCTCATTTCTCTCTCAAATCAGTTTCCAAATAAACTGCTTGCACTTAGACCTTTCTCTTAGGCTCTGATTTTGGAGACTATCTATGATGAGATAGTTTACCTTGAATATGAGGTGGGAGGAAACTTCCCTTTTGTGATTTTTCTCCTGACTCATTTCATCTAGTTGAGAGGTTTTACAGGGCTTTTGCTGCTCAAAACTTTTGCCAATCCTATAGTTCCCCTCTCCAACCTTGCTTTATTTATTTATTTATTTGTTTGATATCTAGAAGCAATTGGCTTTTCCAATCTATCCAATCCCTGAATTTCTGAACGTCATATATTCTTTCTCATTTAGACTTTCTAGCTAGTAAGATTTCCCCTCAACTCATCTCTGTAGCATCTTTCCAAATACAGCCAATAGTAGTCAACTCACAAGACATATTTCTGCTTTTTAACCTCCTTCCCTAAGTTGAAAAATCAATAAGCCTACGGCTCGCTTCCCACCTAATCACTGGTGACATTTTTACTATGTGTTTTGTGTTAGCCTAGCCTAAATCATCACCTTTATATCCTTTAATGACAGTTTTCTTCCCACTCACATCTGACTACTAACCTGACATAACATAGTTTATATTGTTATTGCAGCACTACCCAACTTTAAGTACCAATTTTTACATTAGTCAGGGCATTTTAGTCAGGACGTTTAAGAGTAGGTCTCAGAATTACAAATCCCCAAATCCAGGGGTTCAATATAATACTGATTTAGTTCTCACACTTAAGATGTCTAATGTGTGTTTGACAGCTCCCTCCACTGTGTAGGTAGTTGTTGATTGCCATCGAGTTGATTCCAACTCATAGTGACCTTATAGGACAGAGTAGAACTGCCCCATAGGGTTTGCAGTGCTATAATCTTTATGGGAACGGTTTACCAGGTCTTTTTTCCCACGGAGCTGCTAGTGAGTTCTAACATCCAAACTTATGGTTAGCAGTCAAGTGCTTTAACCATTGCACCACCCCAGGGCTCCTTTGGGTAGGTAGAGGACATCTGAAACACATAACCTTTGTGGTCTCTGCAGCAGTGGAAGAGAGAGAGGGAGGAGACACACTACGTCTGAACTGCCTCAGCTCAGAATCACCCACATCATTTGTGCTCATAGTCTGTTGGCCAGAACAGGTCACGACACTCCAACTTTGCTGGAAAACAAGCAAGGAGCGTGTGAATAATTCATTAACATTGTCTCTGCTACCCTCACGTAGGGTCTAACTTTCCTCGAGTCTTAATTCCAGGGCTTTGAACCAGTTTGCTCTAGTTTGAACCCCTGCTTGAGAATTTGCCTTTCTAACAAGTTCCCAGGAAGTTATACAGAAAAATCAACTGGGAATCTTGTTAAAATGTAGATTTTGATTCAGTATATCTGGGGTGGAAATGCAAATTCTCAGCAGGGAACTTATATATACATATATATGTATATACATGTTTTTTGTTTCCCAAAAAGTAGTTTTTTTTTTTGTTTTTTTTTAATAGACATGGAAAATAATTTGGACTTGTTTCTTTCTTCTTTTTTAAATGATTGTAGTTTTTCCAACAGTGGTTAGTTTCTCAGATCCTTGCTGCTAGCACATCATTTATTGTGTAAAGCAAGTCTTTCTGTGCAAAGAAACAGATGCATTTCAACTGCCTCAGCTGCAAGATTCACTCTTACAACTAGATACACAGAAACTTACTTCTATGTGCCTGTAACTTATTCTACTGTGTTGTGACCAATAACTTATGGTCAAGGCACCAACCCAGACTCCCTTCCCCATTGTTTCAATCCGGAATAATTAAGAAAATCCTGTCTTTCTCTGTATTCTATTGTCCCTTGAACCATACAGATATGATGCAACTAGCGATATTTGTCTCGGTGGCAATATTAACACTGGTCTAATTCTGCACATTAGTGTAAAACACTGTTCTGGTAGTCACTGAATGTTGACTAGGCTGGGCAAAGGAATGCTGAAATGTAAAAAGAGAGGAAAGGCTGTCAGGCCATTCTCTGATATTCAGCTCCTAATTTAGATATTTTCACAACAGACAAAAAGGAAAGTTTCGAGGTAAAAACACTTCTTAAGAGTATAAAATGCCATTAATTTGACTCTTTTGTAACACACTAAATCTCCTCTCTTTGCAGCTGTACCACTCCAGGAATATGTGCTTACATTGGAACTATGTGTGCTAGAGAGAGATGGGGATGACAGAGAGTATGTTTTTGCTCCATCATCACATATACATATCTGTAGATGGAGGCAGGGGAGACCACACACAGTACATATAAAAAAAGTTTGATGTAGCACAGGATATTTACTTCTGAGGCAGCAATTAATCACTCAGGACAAGCAAATTAACCTAGCCAGGGGATGTTAAGAATAGATTGGACCTAAAAAAGGAAAGGAAAGAATAGACAGAAGGAAAGAAACTGGAAAGCATTGTGACTTCCTGGCATTGGATGAAATGCTCTAATCAAATTTAGGCCCTAAATAGAATGTTTGGGCTGCCCCCCTTCTCTGAGAACTGCCTCCTACCTTGACCTTGTCTTGCAGACTGTGCCTGGCTAGTGAGCCGTTTTTCAACAAATATGGCATGGGACAGAAGATTAATGTTTTCTTAAAGATTATTGAAATATTGAGGTACTTTTTTTATTGTGGTGAAAATATATACACCAAAACCTTCATCAATTCAACAATTTCCACATGTACAATTCAGTGACATTGATTACATTCTTCATGTTGTGCAACTTTTATCGTTATCCTTTTACAAATTATTCCACCAATGTTAACATTAACTTAATGCTCCCTAAGCAAAAACTTCTCTTTCCCCCTCCTTCCCACTCCTGTTAACCAATAATAATCATTGGTTTCTATATATTTGCTTAAATTGAGGCAGTTTGATCTAAGTTACATATTACTTTCAAACGTCTGGGAATTCAAACAAACACTTGAGTTTACTATTCAGAAAAAAATTAGTTTTAAATATGTATTTCAGAGGGAAATCCTACTTATGTGTGTTAAATTTATACACATTCAGCAATATTTTTGAAGAACTTGCCTGCTGTTCAAATACCACTGGATCTCTGTCCTATATTTATTTTATTTTTTTAATTTAGTTTTAAAAATACAATCTGGATGGATAAAATTAATTAGTTACATAAAGGATTTGACTCCTGAGAAGCATACTCTATAGTTTAAAATCAAAGTCCAATATGTCTTTAGTAAAATGAACGCTTTGATAGAGCTAGACAATTTAATACACAATTTCTAAATGTTGGCTGTTGTAGTATGAATAGCCCAGATGTCTTCTGAATTAGTAGGATTATCTCTCTTTCCCAGTCTGTCACTGTGAATCTTATTTCTTTGCCTATTTACCCAAGCATAAATGTAACAGTAATTGAAAGTTAAATCTTATACAATGAATATCCACCCTTCAGTTAATTCAAAGCCAGTTTTTGCTTTTATTTGAAGAAGTAATATTCTCATTTTCATTTCATAGAATTGTAGACAAAACTTATGTCTGTTTCTAATTCTGTCTTTGAAACAAACACATCTTTACAATCTGTCTTTTGATGAACTTGAACAAAGAATTAGGCTGCTGTTTTGAAAGAGTAATAATAACTTAAGGACAACTTGTGCCCAACATAAAATAGTGGAGACAGAGAAAAGAACATTAACTTAAAAAGAGAGAGGGAAACTAACATACTCTTGAAAGTTTTAGTAGCTACGTGTTCAGAGTTCATTTTGAACTATAAGAGTAACAAAATACAGTCAATCCTCATTATTCATGATAGTTTTGTTCTATAAATCACTTCAAACACTGAGTTAGCAAATATTGAACTTGGAGGAAATACAGGGTTAGGTTCCTGTGAGCCTCTGGTCACAACATTTTCATCAACTTGTCAATATATAACCTTGTTTTATGTGTGTTTCTGTTTAAGGACACCTTACTTAATATAGGAGCCCTGATTGTGCAATGGTTAAGAGCTCAGCTGCTAAACAAAAGGTCAGCGGTTGGAATCCACCAGCCTCTTCTTGGAAACCCTACAGGGCAGTCCTACTCTGACCTATAGAGACAGTATGAGCTGGACTCGACTCAACGGCAATAGTTGTTTTTTTTTTTACTCAATATATACAAGGCATTGGTGGTTCAGTGCCATAATTCTTACCTTCTCTGAAGGAGACCTAGGTTCATTTATTGGCCAGTGCACCTCATGCACAGCCACCACTCATCTATCAGTGAAGGCTTATATGCTTCTATGATGGTGAACAAGTTTCAACAGAACTTCTAGTCTAAGAAGGACTAGGAAGAAAGGTCTGGTGACCTATTTCCAAAAATCAGCCAATGAAAACCTTATGGATCACAACAGTCCAATCTGCTACCAATCATGGAGATGGCACAGGACTGGACAGCATTTCATTCTGTTGTGCATGGGGACAAGTCTGGGACAGACTTACTAGAAACAACAACACACATTTAATATATATTGTTGACTCATTAACATTGAACTCACAGCCAACAACACAGCTCATGCCTGAAAAAAGCTTATTTAACACACTTATTTTCTCTGTAGGGCACATCACAGCCTTCTTGCACTTAGGAACACTAGACAGCACTTTAGCAGTATACATGGGGGCCATTTTAAACAGCAAAACCACCAACAAAAAGTACAAATAAGTGAAAAATGTGACATTAAATAGATCATAAAAAGGATATTTGCTTATAGTATGAGAACTGAAACAAGAAGGCAGTGCATCACCTTATTCTACCTCCGTTGAGAACATGTGTGTAGGGCCACTTGAATATTTCACTGTTCTGTACATGTTTGCAAATGACTTTAAACTGTGAGTATTGATTTTGGGGTTACAAATACATTTTAGCAAAGAGGAGAATTTGCAAATACAGAAACTGCAAATAATGAGGGTCGGCTGTAGTTACATATTGAACCGATAAGAGGAATTGCTGGATAGCATTTTGTATTTTTTTTTTTTTTTTTTTGGCTTAAAAGGAGGAGAAGAACCCTGGAGCAGCTGACAGCAGCTCTTTTTTTATCTCCCGGTGATCACCATGTTCATGCAGTGACTGTTCTTGCCTTACAATCCTAGGAACACCAGAGGATCACAAACTTTTGTACCACAGCTGCCGCTACACCTCAACAAACTCATCCTCTTTGTTCAGAGTAGTGAGTATGCAGCTGGGGTCCCAGGAAGGAACAGGGCCTCTTCTCATCAGTGAAGCCTAGAAGCTGTTACCATTCTCTCTGAGTTCAAAGATGTTGTGCCGATCCATTCCCATCTGGTGGCTCTCTCTGTTGCAATTACTCTGCAGCAGTTGTTTCTCACCATCAGTGTTGGCACGGAGGGACTCTTGGGGCTTCCTTTCTCTCTCTATTCTGTGGGAAACTGAGTCCTCGCATGCTCAGGAGAACAACTACTCCAGTGTCAACATGGAGAAAGTATTCCCTTCTTTTTCTGTGAGAGGCACATAATCCATCTGCAAAAATAAGCTCATCCTTTAGCAACAACTGCTGTTTTTATTTCCCCAGAAGATTCCATGTGTTGTTATTATCTGTGTTTATCTGAATCTTGATTTAAAAAACCTCCTCTCAAAAACTGATTATTTTGCTATGACACTGAGTTTTTTGTTTCTTTTACCCCACAACATTTACTTTATTTAAGTATCACTCCAAAGAGTTTGGAGCCCCTGGGTGGTGCAAACAGTTAATGCACTCGGCTGCTAACTGAAAGGTTGGAGGTTCAAATCTGCCCAGAGGCTCTTTGGAAGAAAGAGCTGGTAATCTAGTTCTGAAAAGTCAGCTATCGAAATCTCTACGGAGAATAATTCTACTCTGACACACTTGGGGGTCGTCACGAGTTGGAATAGACTTGATGACAACTTGTTTCCCAAGAGTTTCCAAAATATATCCAATTAAACTTTCAAGTATGAATAAATCCTAATAGATTTTTTAAATTATTATTTTCTAAAGAATAACTACATTTGTTTAAGACTTGAGTTACTTTCAGGAAAATTGGGTTAAACAATTTCTTGATTTTCATTTCCTCATCAGTCACACAAGGAATTTGGACTAACTTATTTCTATAGTCTTAGCTCCTAAAATTCTATGAACCTGGGGACTTCCCTTTTTTGTGTTAATCAGATAGTACCCTTTAGAGTCATTTTAGAAAAACTCTGCATAACTACAAGTACATTCAAATGAACTAAGTCTATACACAAAGTAAAAAATAAACCTTTATAACATTTATTGTTTGTTCTAGTATTTTTTTCATTTTGAAATATTATAACAAGAATTAAGGAAACTTTGAGACAAACTTTCATGGGTTTTGTTCACTAGCAGAATGTAAACTTAAATGTGTATTTAAACAAGACAATTGTTTTCGGCAAGTTAGTTGCAAGAAGACTAATAATTGATATTAAGCAATAATAATAGTTACCATTTGAAACTAACCTCAAAGAGCATTAATAGCTATAGTTGCTTGTGTGACCTAGGAGACACAGAAGAAATCAAAGGAAAGATTTGAGAATCAGGGTAATACATTTTTGAAGGATTTCATCCATATTTAAAAAGAAAAAATTTCTATTAAAAAAAAAATGGAGCAACCCCAAATAATTGGCAAACATCAGAACTAGTCCCTTCAGCGTTTTGCTGAGCTGAAATTCACTTTGACATTAAAGAGTAGATTTTTTTTAAAGAGAGTAACACTTACGCATAAAGCTGTCATGAAATTAATCAAGCTAGGGGGCCTGGATATTTCCATCACCAACATGAGTGTCTATAATTTCTTCCTCCAATTCCCAGGACTAAGTACATATTTTTTCTAGGCTACTTACCTGCACTATTGGCTGGTCTATTCTTTGCAGTGTGTTAGAGGAACTCCCTCATCTCCTACTGAGAACTATGAGATCCTTGAAATATGGCTTTAAAGGAAAGGTCCCCAAACTAGAGTAGAGAGATCGTTGTCTCTGTGCCTTGCTGTCTCAGTCTCTCTGTCTCCCTCCGTATTTGCACTTGATGACTTTTAAGCTATTTCAGGGACAGATCCTAATTAACCTCTATTTTGGTTTCTTGAATCAAGTGATTAGAATTTGCTTACATAGGCAAAATTTAGAAAATAAATTCAGAAACTCAGCAATATATGCCATGCAAGTTTTCTTAACCACCTCAGTAACTGTGAAGTATCTCTCCTCAGGACATAATGCATGGGTTTGGTGATGCTGACAAATATAGTTAGGCCTGTACAGAGATCTCCAAACTTTGAGTGCTATATGTACAAGCCAATTTCATTTTCCATACAGAACTATTAAACAATAACCCAGACAAATTCCTGCTCCATTCATTTAAATGATAGCTACAAAAATATCTAAATATTTGTTTTTGAGCTAAATGTTTGCCTCTGTGGAAATAAAAATCTGTATATTTTAAACTTTCTTTAGTGTTCAATTATTTTGCTATCTGTAACATCATAAATTATATAGAAGTGGTCGAATTTTCTTGCATGATTAACCATACTCATGAGTTTCACATTGCCTTGAATAGCATACTGCTGCAGAAAATTTGTTGATTTTCCAATAAACAATGAGGAAGAGGGTTCTTTCTTAAACATTTTATTAGGGCTTCAGAACATAAGCATTCTACCTTGGTTATATTACAACTATAAGAAATGCTCTTAGGTTCAAGTACTTTTTTCTTAATACATTGATTCTTTCTCTAACAAATACTTTTAAATGAGTTGCCTTCTACTTAAATAAACATTTGATTAAATTATTTGAAGACAAGGAGGAGTCGGAAATAAATAATAGGTCTGTGCAATAAAATTTCTTAGTAATGAATTTAGAATTACATAATCAATAAGCATTTAATTGCAATTTTATTACTAGAGATTAAGCTTATAAAGTATGTCATCATATGTAGTGAGTTAACATAACTAAGGATAAATAGGTATTAATTATTTAGGTAAGTTTTGATAATTACTACATTAACTGAAATGCAGTTTAAAGTGATTAGAGTTAAATATTCTTTGCTATAGTACCATCAAATTTGAGAAATAAAGCTAGAGGAGAATTATGAAGCAAAAGGGATTTTACAGGTTCTACATTATTTGTTGGGGGGGCAGTGGTGGTTCAGTGGTAGAATTCTTGACTTCCATGTGGGAAACCTGGGTTCAGTTCCTGGCCAATGTACCTCATGCACAGCCTCCACCTGTCTGTCAGTGGAGGCTTATGTGTTGCTATGATGCTGAACATGTTTCTCCAGAGTTTAGGAAGAAAGGCTTGTCGATCTACTTCTGAAAATCAGCCAATGGTGGGGGAGAACCTATGGATCATAACCACCCAATCCATAATCGACCATGGGGATGGCGCAGTAACAGGCAGTATTTATTCTGTTGTGCATGGGGTCACCATGAGTTGGGGGCTGACTTGATGGCAGCTAACAACAACTACAAATTATCTGTTAATAGTATATGAGAATAAGTGGCTGATGTTAGATTTTTCTTTTTTTCTGACTTGATTTCCAGTTCCCAGTGAAGTTACTTCTTGCCTGCTTTTAGAGACACATCAGTTTCCACCATCCTATAGGACATTATGAAATTCTCCAAGATTCATATATTTTATTTGTTTATTTAAGAATATATACTGAATAGCCTTTGTCTTTATAGAAACAAATGTGGAAGGACACAGGAGAACACTATCAAGAAGGTGGAGCAACATCAGGGTTGCCTCACACCTAGAGATAACAGAAGCTGACATTAGAAGTGGGCCCAGGGAACACCAGTGGGAGTAGGAGCACAAGGCAGGGCCAATTAGTGAGAAGACAATGTCCATTTCCAGGCCAAAGTACTGGGTATGGAAGCTTAGGGGGGAAAAAGAAAAAGAAAAAAAAAATATGTATGTATATACACGCACACACACAAAAAAGCCACCTAATACATACATATATGCCAATCACATATCTGATAAAGAACTAATATTCATAAAATATACAGAAATGTCAAAATTCAAGAATAATAAGAATAAAAACTTCAATAATATAATGGACAAAGGATTTGAACAGCCACTTCACTAAAGAAGATCTATGGACCACAAACACATGAAAAGATGCTCAATACCATTAGTCATTTAGGAAAATAAAAATTAAAACCACAATGAGATAACAATGCATTCCTATCAGAATGGCAAAAGAAAAAAAAACTGACATTGGCAAATGCTTACAAACATGTGGAGCAACTAAAATTCTCATGCATTGCTGGTGAGAGTGTAAAATGGTACAACCACTTTGGAAAACGTTTCCTCAATCTCTTATAATGTTAAACGTATACTTGCTGTACAATCCTGAGATCTGTCTTTGTATTACCCAAGTGAAATTAAGACTTATATTCACACAAACACCTGTATCCAAAGGTTAATATTAGTTTTATTCATAATAACCAAACTGGAAACAACTTAAATGTCCCTCAAACCTGAACTGGGTAAACAAACTGTGGTCCATCCCTACAATAAAATTCTATTCATCAATAAAAAGTAACAAACCTCTAATACCCTTACAAACATTCATGAATCTCAAATACGTTATACTAAGTCAAAGAAGCCAGACTCAAAAGGTTACATACTGTATTATTCCATTTTTAAAACATTCTTGTAAAGGTGAAACTATCAGTGGTAGTCAAGGATTGGGGTGAAGACAGGAGTTAGCTTCAAAGAGGAAAATGGGCCTTTTTTTTTTTAGGATATGAGTATCTTGATTTGTCAAAACTTGCAGAATTGCACACTAAAGGACAATTTTACTGTATGTAAATTATATTTTAATAAACAATAAAAAAAACTTAGGGAAAAAGGCAAAATACAGTAAAACCTGAGAGAGTGGAAGCTGTGTAAGGCAGAAACCTGTCAGAGAAGGAAAACTAAAATATTTTCCACTAATAGAAAGCAATAGAGAAGTGCTAAGACTGCACCCTGTCAAAGCTGGAAAATTTACAAGAGCTGGAAAAACAAGGCAGTCTGATTGAGTTCTGGCTCTTATAGGTTTCACTATATAATTGAACAGATAAATAAATGAAGAAAATGTAAAATAAAAAAGCTAGCTATTAAAAAAGAACAAGCAGTTTTTTGAGATCTTGAAATTAAAAAAAAACTGCTAATTTGTAACATCAGTATATGGACTGAATAGAAGAAGAGCACAATGAGAGAAAATTAACCTCAGGCAAATTTCAAATAAGTCCTCATGATCTATACCCTGTTTATAAGAATATATTTGTAACAAAAAAATGCCTCAATAACTATAAACAATGAAAGGATGAAAAAAGTTATACCAGTGTAGAATTAAATAATTTCAAATAAGGCTGTTAAAACTGTGAGAAAAATTAAGGTAAATGTCATGTAAAACATTGACTAAGGTAAAATACTCATTGAGGTTATGTGTGGTGCACATGGTAGAAAGAAAAGTTAGGGGCTCGAAAAGTGTCTTTGCCTTATTAACCTGGAACTCTGGTTAATCACAATAGGTGTTGCACCCAGATTTCTCTGTCCTTGCAATGATCAGGATTAGGCCAAGATCAGGACATTCACATTTTTATTACCAGTTCCAGAGCCATGCCACCTCTCCAATGATCCATAACAACAAGATGGATAGCCTGTTACCTACCTCTTGATGATTATGAAGTAGTGACTTGAGGTTGGGATCTCCACTAAAGTAGCCTAAAAAACCCCATTGCCTTCAAGTTGATTCTGACTCATAATGACCCTACAGGACAGAGTAGAACTGCCCCTTAGGGTTTCCAAGGAGTAGCTGGAGGATTTGAACTGCTGACCTTTGGGTTAGCAATTGAGTTTTTAACCACTACGCCACCAGGGCTCCAAAGTAGCCTAGAGAAAACGAATGTCTGCACGACTCCACTTGGCAGCCGAAATGCAAGAACATCAAAAGTCTTACCTCTGGAGGTGGGACCAAGATGGCAGCATAGTCAGACAGCTTCCTATATCCCTCTTACAACAAAGACCTGGGAAAACAAGTGATTTGATTGTATATGAATATCTAGGAGCCCTGAACAAGGCAAAGTTGAGGAACTGGACTGAGTGACGGGGGGAGAGGGAGAGGGTGGAGAAGAAGCAAGTAACGCTTGAGCTGTGGCAGCAGGACGGCAGCGCTTCAGCTGCTCCAGGTTCGCAGTGAAGCAGGCAAAGAGCTGTGCATGCTCGGGAAGCAGTTTCCACATTGAGAGAGATCCTGCAGCAGAGATTCTGCTTGGACACTCCGAACCAGTGGAAAGCAGCTCCCAAGTAGCCAAAGATAAGTATATGCATGCGGCCTTTTGCAAGGATTTAAAAAAAATAAAAAGCCCATATGGGAAAAACCTCTCTCCTTTTTACCTCCTCCCTCCCTGCTCTGCAGCAGGAGTCTGCTGAAGAGTCGGCCTGAAGCAGATCCCAAAAGGTGCCCTGACCCATTCGCCTGGCCTTGGAGAGGGAACAAATAAACTACTGGCTCCCCTAAGCCAGGAACTTAGGGTCAGCACAGTTCCTTTGCTAGGCACAGGCATAAGGGGTCTGCAGACTTTGAGTGCCTTACACCCCTGTATAGACTTGTGGGGACCCATCTCAACAGTGTTAGCCCTCACTACCACAGTACAACAGGGTAAACATCTGAAGTTTAACTTCAACTATTTCAGCTGTAAAGTGGCAGATTTGTGACCCTCGAAACAGCCCTGCCCCTTAAGTAGACACTTTACTGATCCACAACAGGGGCGTGGGGACTGGTGGCAGCAACTAAGCCACCTTGTCACCTGCTACAGGAACCCAAGAAAAAGTGGTGACCTCGAGTCTTTAAAGCCAACAGAGTAGGGGACTCATAGTCTGACTGTAAAACTCACCTACCTACTTGCCCTAGGGAATACGGACACACATTTCTTTCAGACACTCAGGGGCAGCCGTCAGCCCCCCGCCTGGCTCAGCTCGTGATCCCCTACCACAGCCAGATACCAGTGCCTGCACCAATCACCCATGCCTCTCTAAGACTGTAGGTGAGAGCCTGCACCACACACTTGGTGACTGACTGCCTAAAAACCTGAGCTGAACCCATATAGAAAAATTTAACGGACTCCTGTGTGCACATACTTAGTTACAGAACGAACTACCTGGTGACAGGACATTAGAGCTTCAAAGGTGCCAGTAATCAAACTAGTGCACACGAGCAGCCTATTGTGACATATCAAAACAAAACAAGAAGCTAGGACTCACTAAACAAATATAAAATAAAATTATAAAAACTTATTGATGGCTAGGAGACAACAGTCAATATCAAATCACATAAAGAGGCAGTCTATGATGGCTTCAGCAAGCCCCCCAAATAAAGAATCAATACATTTTCTGGAGGAAGATAATTTATTGGAATTACCAGAGGCAGAATACAAAAGATTAATATACCGAATTCTTCTAGAAATTAGAAAGGAAATTCGACAAAATGCAGACAGCCAAGGAACATACAGACAAAGTAGTAGCAGAACTTAAGAAAGTTATTCAAGAACATAATGCCAAATTTAATAGACTGCAAGAATCCATAGAGAGACAGCAATCAGAAATCCGGAAGATTAACTATAAAATTTCAGAATTAGACAACTCAATAGAAATTCATACGAGCAGAATTGAGGCAGTAGAAGTTAGAATTAGTGACACTGAAGATAAAGCACTTGACACCAACTTATTTGAGGCAAAATCAGATAAAAGAATTAAAAAGAATGAAGAAACTCTAAGAGTCATGTGGGAGTGTATCAAGAGAAATAACCTATGAGTGATCCGAGAACAGGGGGGATAACAGAAAATATAGAGAAAATTGTTGAAGATTTGTTGACAGAAAACTTCCCTGACATCATGAAAGATGAGAAGATATCTATCCAAGATGCTCATCGAACCCAAATAAGGCAGATCCCAAAAGAAAGTTACCGAGACATATTATAATCAAACTTACCAAAACCAAAGATAAAGAGAGAATTTTAAGAGCAGCTAGGACAAAAGAAAAGTCATCTACAAAGGAGAGTCAATTAGAATAAGCTTGGACTACCTAGCAGAAACCATGCAGGCAAGAAGGCAATGAGATGACATATAGAAAGCCTTGAAGGAAAACAACTGTCAGCCAAGAATTATATATCCAGCAAAACTGTCTTACAAATATGATGGTGAAATTAGGGCATATCCAGAGAAACAGAAGTTCAGGGAATTTGCAAAAAACAAACCAAAATTACAAGAAATACTAAAGGGAGTCCTACGGTTAGATAATCAATAACACCAGCTAAAAATGCAAGACTAGAACACAGGACAGAGCAACCAGATATTGACTCAGACAGGGAAGTAAAAAAATACATCAAAGCTAAAATATTGAAAATAGGAAAACAGATATCAATATGTAAAAAAGGACAACATTAAAACAAAAAAAGAGGGACTTAAAAATGGAGACATTGATTTTTCATATGGAGGGGAAGTCAAGGGGATACAAAGTAATAAAAGATTGGTATAAACATAGAAAAATAGGGGTAAATATTAAGATAACCACAAAGGAAACTAACAATCCTACAAATCAAAATAAAAAAGTAGAAAAACATAAAGACCCAGCAAACACAAAATCTACAACAATGAAAAAGATGAAAAAAAAATACATAAAGAAAAACGACTCAGCACTGAATTAAGGGGAACAAAGAAACTGTGAACAACACACAAAAAGATATCAGGATGACAGTACTAAAGTCATACCTATCAATA
>NW_004444051.1:3384238-3389262 GCF_000243295.1 Trichechus manatus latirostris
CTACCTAAATTAGTACAGAGATAAAACAACTAAATAAACCCATAACAAAAGAAGAGATTGAAAAGGTAATTAAAAAACTCCCAACAAAAAAGCCCTGGCCTGGATGGCTTCACTGGAGAATTCTACCAAAATTTCCGAGAAGAGAGAATACCACTTCTACTAAATGTATTTCAGAGCATAGAAAAGGATGGAATACTCCCCAGCTCATTCTGTGAATCCAGTGTAACCCTGATACCAAAACCAGGTAAAGACACCACAAAAAAACAAAATTACAGACTAATAACCATCATGAACTTTGACGCGAAAATCTTCAACAAAATTCTAGCCAATAGAATTCAGCAACATATTAAAAAAATAATTCACCATGACCACGTGGGATTTATACCAGGTATGCAGGGATGGTTCAACATTAGAAAAACAACTGACGTGATCTATCACATAAATAAAACAAAAGACAAGAACCACATGATCTTATCAATTGATGTAGAAAGGCATTCGACAAAGTGCAACACCCATTCATGTTGAAAAGTCTCAATAAAATAAGAATAGAGGGGAAATTCCTCTATATAATTAAGGGCATTTATACAAAACCAACAGCCAACATCATTCTAAATGAAGAGACTTTGAAAGCATTTCCCTTGAGAACCAGAACCAGACAAGGATGCCCTCTACCACTACTATTATTTAACACTGTGCTGGAGGTCCTAGCCAGAGCAATTATGCTTGAAAAAGAAATAAAGCACATCCAAATTGGTAGGGAAGAAATAAAAGTAGCAGTATTCGCAGATGATATTCTCTTATACACAGAAAACCCCGAAGAATCCACAAGAAAACTACTGGAACTAATAGAAGATTTCAGCAAAGTTTTAGGATACAAGATAAACATACAAAAATCAGTTGGATTCCTTTACACCAACAAAGAGGACCTTGAAGAGGAAATCACCAAATCAATACCATTTACAATAGCCCCTGAGAAGATAAAATACTTAGGAATAAATCTAACCAGAGATGTAAAAGATCTATTCAGAGAAAACTACAAGACACTACTGCAAAAACTAAAAGAGACCTGCATAAGTGGAAAAATATACCTTGCTCATTGATCAGTAGACTCAACATACTGAAAATGTCAATTCTACCAAAAGATATCTACAAATACAATGCAATCCTGATCCAAATTCCACCAGCATTTTTTAATGAAATGGAGGAACAAATCACCAACTTCATATGGAAAGGGAAAAGGCCCCGAATAAATAAAGCATTACTCAAGAAGAAGAACAAAGTGGGAGGCCTCACACTACCAGATTTTAGGACCTATTATACCGCCACTGTAGTCAAAACAGCCTGGTACTGGTACAACAACAGATACATAGAGCAAAGGAAAAGAGTTGAGAATCCAGATATAAGCTCATCCACCTATGAGCAGCTAATATTTGACAAAGGCCCAAAGTCTATTAATTGGGGAAAAGACAGTCTCTTTAACAAATGCTCCCATAACTGGATATCCATCTGCAAAAAACTGAAACAAGACCCATACCTCACACCAGGTACAAAAACTAACTCAAAATGTATCAAAGACTTAAATATAAAATTAAAAACGATAAAGATCATGGAAGAAAAAATAGGGACAATGCAAGGAGCCCTAATACATGGCATAAACACAATGTGAACTATAAGTAACAATGCACAAGCACCAGAAGAGAGACTCGATAAATGGGAGCTCCTAAAACTCAAACACTTATGCTCATCAAAAGACTTCACCAAAAAAGTAAAAAGATGATCTGCAGACTGCGAAAAAAATTTTTGGCTATGACAAATCCGATCAGCATCTAATCTCTAAAATCAAAAAGATATTGCAAAACCTCAACAACAAAAAAACAAATAACCCAATTAAAAAATGGGCAAAGGATATGAACAGGCACTTCACCAAAGAAGATATTCAGGCGGCTAACAGACACTTGAAGAAATGCTCACGATCATTAGCCATCAGAGAAATGCAGATCAAAACTACAATGAGATATCATTTCACTCCAACAAGGCTAGCATTAATCCCCAAAACACAAAATAATAAATGCTGGAGAGGTTGTGGAGAGACTGGAACACTTATACACTGTTGGTGGGAATATAAAATAGTACAACCACTTTGGAAATCAATTTGGCGCATCCTTAAAAAGCTAGAAATAGAAGTACCATACAATCCAGCTATCCTGCTCCTTGGAATATATCCTAGAGAAACAAGAGCCGTCAGACGAATAGATATAAGCACACCCATGTTCATTGCAGCACTGTTCACAATAGCAAAAAGATGGAAGCAACCTAGGTGCCCATCGATGGACAAATGGATAAACAAATTATGGTATATCCACACAATGGAATATTATGCAACAATAAAGAACAATGATGAAGCTGTGAAACATCATATAACATGGTGGAAGCTGGAACTTAGTATGAGTGAATTTAATCAGTCACAGAAGGACAAATACTGTATAAGACCACTATTATAAAAACTCAAGAAAATGTTTAAAGACAGAATAAAATATTCTTTGATTGTTACAGGGGTGAGGAGGAGGGTGAGGGTTATTCACTAACTAGATAGTAGATAAGAATCATCTTAGGTGAAGAGAAGGACAGCACACACTACAGGGGAAGTCAGCACAACTGGATTAAAGCAAAACTAAGAAGTATCCTGAATACAATCAAATACTTTGAGAGACAGAGTAGCAGGGTAGGGGTCAGGGACCATGCTTTCAGGGGACATCAAGGTCAACTGGCATAACAAAGCTTATTAAGAAAATGTTCTGCATCCTACTTTGGTGAGTGGCGTCAGGGGTCTTAAAATCTTGCAAGCGGCCATCTAAGATGTGTCAATTGGTCCCAACCACTTGGAGTAAAGGAGAATGAAGAACACCAAAAACACAAGGAAAGTATTAGCCCAAAAGACAGGATGGGCCACATAAACCAGAGGCTTCATTAGCCCGATTCCAGAAGAAATAGATGGTGTCTTGCTACCACAAATGACCGCCCTGACAGGGAACACAACAGAGAGTCCCTAATGGAGCAGTAGAAGGCTGGGGTGCAGAACTCAAATTCTAGTAAGAAGACCAGACTTAATGGTCTGACTGAGACTGGAGGTGCCCCAGAAAGCATGGCCCCTGGACTCTCTATCAGCCCAGAACTAAAACAATTTCCAAGGCCAACTCTTCAGACAGGGATTGGACTGGACTGTGGGACATAAAGTGATACTTGTGAAGAGTGTGCCTCTTAGTCAGGTAGTTACAAGAGACCAAAGGGGCAGCTTCTGTCCAGAGGTGAGATGGGAAGGTAGAGAGGGTTAAGAGCTGGTTGAATGGTCAAGGGGAATCATGGGCAGAAAGGAGGAGTGTGCTGTCACAGAATGGGGTGGGCAATTAAGGTCTCATAACAATGTATGCATAAAAATTTTTTATGGGAGACTAACTTGAAATGTAAACTTCATTTAATTACAACCATAAAAAAAAAAAGAAAAAGAAAGGAAATAAATTCTGTCTTCAATTAAAAAAAAAAAAAGTCTTACCTGTGCTCCATTTCCTCACTGAAAATCTTACACTTTTAAATCTTTCTAGTGGGAAATAGATCACATCTGGGTTTCTAGAGAATGTAAATTTTACCTTTTCAGCTTCTGCACACCAGGCATTTAGAAAAGATTGAACACAATCTGTCATCCCTATGAAAAACATACACACACATACATACACAGAGATACACATGTATATATTCTACTGATATGTAGTGTGGAAGAGACATTTAGATTATATTACAAAACTTAAAAATCTTTGTGACTTTGGATTTGGTAATGGATTCTTAGATCTAACACCAAAAGCACAAAAGAAAAAAAGAAAAATAGATAAATTGGACTTCATCAAAATTAAAAGTTTTGTGCATCAAATTACACTATCAAGAAAGTAAAAGGACAACCTACAGAGTGAAAAAAAAATTGCCAAACATATATCTGATAAGAGTATAGTATCTGGAATATACAGAGAACTCTTACAACTCAACAACAACAACAAAAAAATCAAATAAAAGATGAGCAAAAAAAAAAACAAACAAACAAAAAAAAACAAACCAAAACTAGATGAGAAAGGGACTTGGACAGACATTTCTTCAATGAAGATATGCAACCAGCCAGCAAACACAAGAAAAAATGCAAAACGTCATTAGTCACTAGGGAAATGCAAATCAAAACCACAATGGGAAAGCACTTCATATTCACTTTTGTTATTGTTTTTGTTAGGTGCCCTTGAGTTGGTTCTGACTCACAGTGACTCTATGTACAAAAGAACAAAACACTGCCCAGTACTGCGCCATCCCCACAATCATTGTTATGCTTGAGCTCATTGTTGCAGCCATTGGGCCAATCCATCTCATTGAGGGGCTTCCTCTTTTTCACTGACCCTCTACTTTACCAAGAATGATGTCTGACTCCAGGGACAGGTCCCTCCTGATAACACGTCCAAAGCATGTGAGATGAAGTCTTGCCATCCTGGCTAATAATGAGCATTCTGGCTGTAATTCATCCAAGACAGATATATTCGTTTTTCTGGAAGTTCATGGTATAGTCAACATTCTTTGCCAGCACCATAATTCAAAGACATCAATTCTTCTTCGGTCTTCCTTACTCATTGTCCAACTTTCACGTGTATGTGAGGCAATTGAAAATACCATGGCTTGGGTCAGGTGCACCTTATTCCTTAAAGTGACATCTTCGCTTTTTAACACTTCAAAGAGATCTTTTGCAGCAGATTTGCCTAATGCAATATGTCATTTGATTTTTTGTCTGCTGCTTCCATTGGTATTGATTGTGGATCCAAGTAAAATGAAATCCTTGACAACTTCAATCTTTTCTCGGTTTACCATCATGTTGCTTATTGGTCCAGTTGTGAGGATTTTTGTTTTCTGTATGTTGAGGTGTAATCCATACTGAAGGCTGTGGTCTTTGATCTTCATCAGTAAGTGCTTCAAGTCCTCTTCACTTTCAGCAAGCAAGG
>NW_004444051.1:3389728-3404266 GCF_000243295.1 Trichechus manatus latirostris
TTTTTTTATTGTACTTTAGGTGAAGGTTTACAGAACAAATAGTTTCTCATTACACAGCCAGTACGCACATTGTTTTATGACATTGGTTAACAAACCCACAACATGTCAACACTCTCCCTTCTCAACCTTGGAGGACCTTTTTTCTTTTTTGGTGAAAATATACATAGCCAAAGATACACCATTGCAAAAATTTCTACGTAAACAATTCAGTGACATCAATTTTGTGCTTCCAGTTGTGCTGCTATTCTCACTATCCCTTTCAAATTATTCCATTACCATTATCTTCAACTCACTGCTCCCTAGGCTTCCCATCACAGCTTTTGAGTTGCTGTTCTCAATTTGATCTCACATAGATAATTCTTTCTTATTTTTTTTTTTTGCACTGTAGAGGAAGGTCTACAGAACAGAACAGTCTCTCACCAAACTGTCAGTACACACATTGCTCCACGACAACGGTCAACAACCTCAGGACATGTCAACACTGCCCCTTCTCAACCCTGGGCTCCCCGGCACCAGCCCTCCTGTCCCCTCTTGCCCTCCAGTCCCTGATCCCGGACTGCCGCGCCTGACCAGTACCGTTTTGTTCCATGCGGCTGTCCAATCCCCCGCCGAAAGGTAAACCCGGGGAGTGACATCACCACAGAGTCAAAAGGGTATCCGGAGGCCACACTCTCCGGGCCTCTCCAGTCTCCGTCAGGCTAGCAAATCCGGTCTTCTCCTGTGTGCCAGAATCCTGTTCCAGATCCCTCTCCAGCTCTGTCCGGGACCCTCTGCCATGATCCCGGTCAGAGCAGCCAAGAGTGGCAGTCAGGCAGCATCCGGCTGTACAGGGCTCCGTCCATCAGTCACCCGGACCAATCCCTCCCCTGTATCCTGTTCTCCTCGTTCTCCCTTGATCCCGAAGGGGTGAGACCAGTGGAGCATCTTGGATGGCCGCCCACAGTCTCTCAAGACCCCAGACGCCACTCACCAAGGTAGAATGCAGAACATCACCTTCACAAACCGTGTCATGCCAACTGAGCTAGATGTCCCCTGAGAGCATGGTCCCCACAGCCCTCCACCCAGCAATTCAGTCCCCCAGGGATCCTGGATGTGTCCATGGAGCCTCCACGACCCCTCCTTGTACAAATTGTACTGGTTTCTCCAGCACAGTGCACTGTTCCACCCCTCACCAAAGCTACCACACATCTACCGTCTATTCAGTCTCCCCACCCCACCCACTCCCATCCCTCGCAATCAACAAAGATTGTTTCTTTCTGTGTTTAAACTTTTTCTTGAGTTTTTACAATAGAGGTCTCATACAATATCTGTCCTTCTGTGACCGACCTACCTCGCTCAGCGCAATGTCCTCCAGTCTCACCCAGGTTATGAGGTGCTTCACAGACCCATCACGTTTCTCCATCCTTGCATAATAATCCATTGTGTGTATGCACCACAGTTTGTCCATCCATTCATCTGTTGATGGGCATCTAGGTTGCCTCCATCCCTCTGATGTTGTGAACAATGCTGCAATCAACTTGGGTGTGCATATGTCTATTGGTGTGACCGCTCTTATTTCTCTGAGGTATATTCCTAGGAGTGGGATTCCTGGATCATAGGGTATTTCTATTTCTAGCTTTCTAAGGAAGCGCCATATCATTTTCCCAAATGGTTGTAACATTATGCCTTCCCACCAGGAGTGCATAAAGTTCTGATCTCCCTGCAGCCTCTCCAACATTTGTTATTACCAGTGTTTTTGATTTGTGCAAGTAATACCGAGGTGAGATGGTATCTCATTGTGGTTTTAACTTGCATTTCTCTAACGGCTAGTGATGGCGAGCATTTCCTCAAGTGTCTACTGACCACTTGAATGTCTTCTTTGGTGAAGTGTCTGTTCATTTCCTTTGCTCATTTTTTAATTGGATTATTTGTCTTTTTGTTGCAGAGATGTTGGATTTTCTTGTAGATTATAGAGATTAAACCTTAGTCTGACTTGTAATTTCCAAAACTTTTTTCCCAGTCTGTAGGTTCTCTTTTTACTCTTTGGTGAAGTCTTTTGAAGAGCATAGGTATTTGATTTTTAGAAGATCCCAGATATCTAGCTTATCTTCTGGAGTTTGTGTGTTGTTGGTTATGGTTTGTATCCTATTAATGCTGTGGATTAGGGCCTCTAGCATTGATCCTATTTTCTCTTCTATGAACTTTACAGTTTTTGGCTTTACATTTAGATCTTTGATCAATTTTGGATTAGATTTTGTATATGGTGTGAGGTATGGGTCCTATTTCTTTTTTTTGCAGATGGGCATCCAGTTTTGCCAGCACCGTTCGTTAAAAAGACTGTCTTTTTCCCGTTTGATGGACTTTGGGCCCTTGTTGAAGATCAGGTGACTGTAGGTGGATGGATTTACATCTGGGTCCTCAATTCTGTTCCATTGGTCAATGTATCTGTTGTTGTACCAGTTACCAGGCTGTTTTGACTACCGTAGCCATATAGTAGGTTCTGAGGTCAGGTAGTGTGAGTCCTCCTACTTTATTCTTCTTCTTCAATACTGCTTTACTTATTCGAGGCTTCTTCCCTTTCCATATAAAGTTAATGATTAGTTTTTCCATTTCTTTGAAGAATGTTGTTGGTATTTGGATAGGGATTGCATTGTATTTGTAAATTGCTTTGGGTAGAATTGTCATTTTCACAATGTTGAGTCTACCTATCCATGAGCATGGTATCTTTTGCCATTTATGTAGATCCCTTTGGGTTTCTTGCAGTAATGTTTTGTAGTTTTCTTTGTATAGGTCTTTTACATCCCTGGTTAGATTTATTCCTAAGTATTTTAATTTTTTATGAGCTATTATAAATGGTATTGTTTTCCTGATGTCCTTTTTGTCGTTCTCTTTATTGGTGTATAGGAATCCAGCTGATTTTTCTTTGTTTATCTTGTGTCCTGCTACTCTGCTGAATGTTTCCATTAGTTCCGGTAGTTTTCTCATGGAGTCGTTAGGGTTTTCTATGTATAGTATCATATCATCTGCAAACAGGGAGAGTTTAACTTCTTCATTACCAATTTTGATGCCCTTTATTTCTTTTTCTTGCCTTATCACTCTACCTAGGACTTCCAGCACAATGTTAAACAGGAGTGGAGATAAAGGGCATCTTGTCTTGTTCCTGTTCTCAAGAGGAATGTTTTCAGCTTCTCTTCATCAAGAATCATGTTGGCTGTTGGTTTTGCATAGATGCCCTTTATTATGTTGAGAAATTTCTCTTCTATACGTATTTTATTGAGAGTTTTTATCAGGAATGGGTGTTGGACTTTGTCGAATGCCTTTTCTGTGTCAATTAAGATAATCATGTGATTCTTTTCTTTCCTTTTATTTATGTGGTGGATTATGTTGATTGATTTTGTAATGTTGAAACACCCTTGCTTACCTGGTATGAATCCTGCTTGGTCATGGTGTATTATTTTTCTGATATGATGCTGAATTCTGTTGGCTAGAATTTTGTTGAAAATTTTTGCATCTATATTCATGAGAGATATTGTTCTGTAATTTTCTCTTTTTGTGGCATCTTTGCCTGGTTTCGGTATCAGGGTTTTGCTGGCTTTTTAAAATAAATTAGGAAGTATCTCTTCTTTTTCTATGTTCTGAAATAGTTTGAGTAGTACTGGTATAAGCTATTCTCTGAATGTTTGGTAAAATTCTCCTGTGAAGCCATCTAGGCCAGGACTTTTTTTTGGTGGGAGTTTTTTTTTTTTTTTATTACCCTTTCAATCTCTTCTCTTGTTATGGGTCTCTTCAGATTTTCAACATCACTTTTGTGATAGTTTTGGTAGGTAGTGTGTTTCTAGAAATTTATCCATTTTGTCTAAGTTTTCAAATTTGTTGGAGTATAGTTTATAATAATACTCTGTTATGATCCTCTTTATTTCATTTGGGTCTGTTGTAATGTTCCCCATTTCATTTCTTATTTAGGTTATTTGTGTCCTCTCCTGTTTTTCTTTTGTCAGTCGGGCCAGTGGTTTGTCGATTTTGTTGATTCTTTCAAAGAAGCAGCTTTTGGTTTTGTGAATTCTTTCTTTTGTTTTTCTATTCTCTATTTCATTTATTTCTGCTCTGATCTTTATTATTTCCTTTCTTCTGGTGGATGTGGGCTTTTTTTTCTGTTCTCTTTCTATTTGTTTGTGTTGTGTAGTTAATGTTTTGATTTTATCCCTTTCTTCTTTTTGATGTGTGCATCTATTGGTATAAATCGTCCTCTGAGGGCTGCCTTTGCTGTGTCCTAAAGGTTTTGGTATGATGTTTTCATTCTAATTTGATTCTAGGAGTTTTTTGATTCCATCTCTGAAATTTCTAATATCCAGTGGTTTGTAAGCAAAGTGTTATTCAGTTTCCATGTAATTGATTTTTTTCCCTTGCTCTTTCTGCTGCTAATTTCTACCTTGATGGCTTTGCAGTCAGACAAGATACTTTGTATTATCTCATTGTTTTGGATCTTCTTGAGGATAGCTCTGTGGCCTAAGATGTGGTCTATTCTGGAGAACTTTCCATGTGCATTGGAAAAGAACGTGTACTTTGCAGCTGTAGGGTGAAGGGTTCTTTATATGTCTATGAGGTGAAGTTGGCTGATTGTGCCCTGTAGGTCTTCTGTATCGTTGTTTAGTTTCTTTTTGGATGTTCTGTCCTTTACCAAGAGTGGTGTGTTGAAGTCTCCTACTATTATTGTGGAACTGTCAATTTTTTCTTTTCAGTGCTGTTAGAGTTTGTTTTATGTATTTTGGAGCCCTGTCATTGGGTGTGTAGATGTTTATTATGGTTATGTCTTCATGACGGTTAGTCCCATTGATCATTATATAGTGTCCTTCTTTGTCTTTTCTGGTGTATTTTGTTTTAAAGTCTATTTTATCTGAGATTAATATTGCCACTCTTGCTCTTTTTTGGTAATTGTTTGCTTGATACTTTTTTTCCAACCTTTGACTTTTGAAAAATTCACATCTTTGTTTCTAAGGTGTGTCTCTTGTAGACAGCATATTGATGGATCCTGGTTTTTTTTTTTTTTTTTCCATTCTTTCACTCTCCATCTCTTTATGGGTGCATTTAGGCCTTTCACATTCAGTGTAATTATTGATAGGTGTGAGTTTATTTCTGTCATTTTGTAGTGCTTTTTTTTCCTGGTGCGGATGTTTTCTTTGTTCCTCTAACTCTCCTGTGCTGAATTCTTTTTGTTTGTGGATTTTTTTTTACTTCTTTTGTTTTTGTAGGTTTTGTTTTTGAAGGTTTTGTTTTTACTGAGACTTTATGTTTTTCCTCTTTATTTTGATCAGTAGGTTTGTTAACTTTATTTGTGGTTACTATGAAATCTACACTTATCTTTCTAAGTTTGTAGCAGTCTGTTATTATGTGGTATCGCCTTGCTTTCCTCTCCATTAGAAGGTTCTATACCTACACTGTTTATTCCCTTTTATTGTTCTGATGTTGTTGTCATTTACAGATGAACTGTTCTGATTCCCTGCTGTATTTCTTTTGGTTTTGGACAGTCTTTGAGAGTTCATTTCCTAGACTGGTATCTGGCTAGTATGATCCTGCATCGAGATTCAGCCTGTGAGCTGAAGTTATTTGTTCTCAGATCGAAGGGCTGTCTTTAATAATTATTGTAAGTTTGGTTTGGTTTTTACATATTCCCTTAATTTTTGTTTATCTGGAAATGACCTAATTTCACCATCATATTTGAATGAGAGTTTTCTGGGATATATTATTCTTGGCTGGCAATTTTTTTCTTTCAAGGTTTTATATATTTCCTCTCATTTCTTTCTTGCCTGCTTGGTTTCTGCCTAATAATATGAGCTTAGTCTTATTGTTTCTTCTCTGTATGTGACTTTCTTTTTTAATTGAGCTGCTCTCAGGATTCTTTGTTTGTCTTTTGTTTTAGTGAATGTAATTATGATATGTCTTGGTGATTTTCTTTTGGAGTCTATCCTATATAGGGATTGTTGAGCTTCTTGGATGGTCAGCTTTTCATCTTTTATGGTATTGGGGAAATTTTCTGCCAGCTGTTCTTCAATGATCCTCTCTGTGTTTTCTATTTTCTCCCCCTGTTCTGGAACTCCGATCACTCACAAATTTTTGCATTTGATTGTATCCAACATAATTCTCAGGGTCTCTTCATTTTTCGTTGTTCTTTTTTCTGATTTTTCCTCAAACAGGTTTGTATCCAAGTGTTTGTCTTCAATTTCACTGATCCTGTCTTCCACCTTTTCAAACCTGCTCCTCAGCCCTTCTATGGCATTGTCCATTTCTGAAATCTTGTTGTTTAGCTTTTGGATTTCTACTAGTTGTTTTTGTAAGATTTCTAGTTGTGAATTTATTTTGGCATTTTGTTCCTGCATTATTTTCCTGAATTCTTCTATTTTTGTCTGTATTTTCCATGAATTTGTCTATTTTTCCCCCATTTTTGTCTACTTTTTGCTTCAACTCTTGGATAGCTCGGAATATTAGAGATATGAATTCCTTATCAGGTAGTTCTAGTGCCTTTTTCTCTACTGGAAAGTCAACTGGTGTTTTATTTTGGATGCCTACTGGAACCATCCTGCCCTGTTTTTGTAAGTGTTTTGATATTGTCTGTCTGCTGTCTTCAGGGCATTCACCAGTTATTTTCCTCGTTTATTGTTTGTAGATTTGTTTGTTTCATCCTCCTTTTTTGTTTGATTTGGCTATGTCTGAGTATGTGGGCTCTGTGTTCTTTGTTGTTTGCTTGTCTTTGGGCATGGCACTTTTCACCTCCTTCTCCAGTTTTAAGAGTCAATTGCTTAGATATGGTACAGCAGGGGAGGTCTAGCTGAAGAAGGGTTGCTGGGATGGGTTGTTTGTGGCACTTACTATGGCCACCAAGGCAGGCCAGTAATCAGTGCAGGGCAGGTTCTGGTAGGCCGCGTCTGGGCTGCATGGTGGTGTGATGTTAAGCATATGGTGCAGGTAGGCAGGATGGGGGAAGGAGATTGTGATGTATGGAGCTAAGATGGGTATGGGAGAGAGGAGAGGGGAACAGGAGCCAAACATACAAACAAAAAAAGTGTGCTGGGGGAGCTTGACTTTGGAGTGGAGAGATGAGAGACTATGAATTGGAGAAAAGCAAAAAGGAGAAGAAGAAGAAAAATAAAAGGAAAGAAAAAAAAGAAATAAATAAGAATTAGAAAGAAAGAAGAAAAGAAAAGCTTGCATGGATCCCTCCGGATTCAGCAAGGTCTGGGGAAGTTTCTTCCAGGTTGTGAAGTACAGCATAGCTGGAAGGAGTAGAGCTGTCACTCAGTGCCATATATTCAGGGGACAGGAAGAGAAGGAATGTATAGAGAGATGAGAAACTGAGTAATGAAGAAAGACAAAAAGGGAAAAAGAGGGAAAAGAAAACAAAACAAACAAATAATTAAAAAAAGAACAAGAAAACCCCCCAAAGAAAAACAGACAAAAAAATCCCCCCAAAAAAACAAGAAAAAATAAATGCCCTCAGGGATCCCTCTGCACATATGTGCAAACTGAGGGAGTAGTTCCCAAGCTGCGCAGTACTGCCCTTCAAAAATGGGCTCCCAATTCGAGAAAAGAAAAAGAAAGCAAACAAACAAATAATTCAAAACAAACAAAAAACAAAAGCCCCAGGATTCCACTGGTGTGTTAGTACAAGCCAGAAAGCAGTTTTGCATTCAAGCGGCATTTCACAGCCTTTGAGGAAGAAGCAAAGATGGCGAACAGAGCCAGGTATTTGAGAGAAAGGAGGAGGAGGTGGTGAGAGGCAAGGAAGAAATCTAAAGAAGCAGAAAAAAAGCAACACCAGCAGCCAACAAATGGCACTTAGGGAGCCAGCCAGTGTGGGTGGGTGGAATCCAAGAAACTCCGGAGTGAAGGTGGTGCTTCTTGGCCAAGAGACTGGCTGTAGGAAGCAGAGGAGGCTGAGTAGGGGTGAAGAAAGGTGGGGGGTGGGAAAGCATATATTGCTAGGGTTACTGGTTGTTCTGTCTCCTGCTGGGAGATCCGTGAAGCTGCTTTCTTGTACCCCCTGTTCGCTGATCTCTGATAGGAGGCCAACATGGCACATCCATGCTACATTAGCTGATAGGGGACCTCTGCATGTATCTCGCCTCCCTCCCTCTTCTCTCTCAGTTTCTTATTCCATTCATTGCTTGGCTGAGTTCTTTATCTCTTTATTTGATGCTTAGGATTTCAGGATTGCCGTTTTCTCTGTTGGCTTAGTTTTCTGCATCTTTGCTGTGGAGGGATGGCGTGGTGCTTCTGCCTAGAGCACCATGTTGCCCAGAAGTCCTGACAGTTCTCTTTTGATGTACTGCTGCAACTGCTGTTGAATGATCATCAGGAAAATTTTACTTGAATGTTTTATTAATGATATTATTCAATAATTTCTGCATTTGGTTGGATCACCTTTCTTTGGAATGGGTACAAATATGGATCTCTTCCAGTAGGTTGACCAGGTAGCTGTCTTCCAGATTTCTTGGGTGAGCCAGTGCTGCAGCCATTTGTTGAAACATATCAATTGGTATTCAGTCAATTTCTGGAGCCTTATTTTTTGCCAGTGCCTTCAGTGCGGCCTGGACCTCTTCCTTCAGTGACGTCAGTTCTTGATCATATGTTACCTCTTGAAATGGATGAACATCGACCAATTTTTTTTTTGGTACAGTGACTGCATATTCCTTCCATCTTCTTTTGATGCTTCCTGTGCCATTTAATATTTTCCCTGTAGAATCCTTTAGTACTGCAACTCGAGGCTTGAATTTTGTCTTCAGTTCTTTCAGCCTGAGAAATGCTGAGCATGTTCTTTCCTTTTGGTTTTCTATCTCCAGGTCTTTACACATTTCATTATAATACTTTATTTTGTCTTCTCAAGCAGCCCTTTGAAGTCTTTTGTTCAGCTCTTTTACTTCATCATTTCTTCTGTTTGCTTTAGCTACTCTTTGTTCAGGAGCAGCTTTCAGAGTCTCTTCTGACATCCATTTTTTTCCTTTCTTTCTTTCCTGTCTTTTTAATGACCTCTTGCTTTCTTCATGTATGATGTTCTTGATGTCATTCCACAACTGGTCTGGTCTTCGGTCATTAGTGTTCAATGTGTCAAAACCATTTTTGAGATGGTCTCTAAATTTAAGTAGGATATACTCAAGGTTGTACTCTGGCTCTCATTGACTTGTGCGAATTTTCTTCAACTTCAACTTGAACTTGCATATGAGCAATTGATGGTCTGTTCCACAGCTGGCCCCTGGCCTTGTTCTGAATGATGATATTGAGCTTTTCCATCATCTCTTTCTATAGATGTAATCAGTTTGATTCTTGTGTATTCCATCTGTTGATGCCCACGTGTATAGTCACTGTTTATGATGTTGAAGAAAGGTATTTGCAATGAAGATGTTGCTGGTCTGCAAAATTCTATCGTGAGATTTCTGGCATTGTTTCTATCACCAAGGCCATATTTTCCAACTATCTGTCCTTCGTCTTTGTTTCCAACTTTAGCATTCCAATCACCAGTAATTATTAATGCATCTTGATTTCATGTTTGATCAATTTCAGACTGCAGAAGTTGATAAAGTCTTCAATTTCTTCATCTTTGGCCTTAGTGGTTGGTGCATAAATTTGAATTATCCACTGGGATGGTTATAATAATAATAATAAAGGTAAACAATGTGCTGTGTTCTCTAGTCTAGGATGTGGAGAAATTTGAACCCTCATACGTTGCTAGTGGAATGTAAATGGTGCGACCACTGGGAAAACAGTTTGGGAATTCATTAAAAAGTTAAATATGGAATCACCGTGACTCTTAGTTAGAACCCAAAACAATTGAAAAGAGATATTCAAACAAAAACTTACACATAAATGTTTATAGCAGTAGCCAGCAAGTAGAAACATTCTAAACGTCCATCAGCTGACGTATGGATAAACAAAATGTGGCCTATCTATAAAATGGAATATTATTAAGTCATTAAAAAGGAATGAAGTACTGATACGTGCTAAAACATGGTGACAATCGAAAATATTATGCTAAGTGAAAGCAGCCAGACACAAAAGGTCACATATTGTATGATTCCAGTTATATGAAGTATTAGAATACATAAATCCATACAGATAGAAAACAGATTAGTGTTTGCCAGGGTCTGGGGGTGGGAGGGATGAAATAATGGGGAGTGGCTGCTTAATGGACATGGGATTTACTTTTGCAGTGGTGAAAATGGTTTGGAACTAGATAGTAGTGATGGTTGCACAACATTGTGAATGTATTAACTGCCACTGAACTGTACATTTTAAAATGGTTAATTTTATGTAACGTGAATTTAACCTCAATAAAAAACTTTTTGTATTATTTCTTATAAAACATTCTGTATTGCTTAAACTTTTTACCATATGCAAATATTATATTTTAATTAAAAGATTGAGTGTTGAAATTTAAACCTTTACAAATTATTTTCTTGTAGAGTTTTTTATTTGGTCTTTACAGCAATGCTGTGAAATAGATTTGACAAACATTCTCACTTTATAACTTGAGGATCTTGAGTTGCAAAATTGTTTAGTACCAAGTACATAAGACCTGTAGCATGCTAGAATTTACTTATAAGTTATAATGTTAATGAGATTGTATAGTCATTTTTGAGGTCAACTTAGTAACATTTATAAAAATTAAAAATGTTTATGCCCTTATATTTAACCTTTTTACTTCTAGACTTTATTCTCCATAAACATTGCCATACGTGCTTGAGTAGAGGTCTACAAGTAAGTTTGTTGCAGCATTCCTTGTAAAGACAACTATCTTAGCTATCTAGTGCTGCTATAAGAGAAATACCACAAGTGGATGGCTCTAAGGAAATAAAGTTTATTTTCTCACAGTTAGGAGGCTAGTAGTCTGAAATCAGGGCACCAGCTCTAGGGGAAGTCTTTCTACTGTTCCTCACAGTTTCTTGGAAATCTTTATGTGAAGTGACATCTACCTTTCTCCATTTGTACTTCCTTGCTTCTGTGCCTAATCTGCTCTTTTTATGTCTTAAAAATGACTGGGTTAAAGATACACCATACACTGATATGACCTCATTAACATAATAAAGCCAAGTCTTTTCCCAAATGGTGTTATAGCCACAGGTGTAGGGGTTAGTATTCTAACATATATTTTGTGAGGATATAATTCAATCCATAAGAGCAACCATTGGGAATTTTCTAAATACGCATGAATATGAAACTGGTTAAATACTGAAAAACTACACAGCCTTTGACAAGAACAATGTACGTAATGTATGGACAAGTGAAATATGCTCATGATATATCAAGTGAAAAAAATCAACTTATAAAATATTGTATATATTTTTGATTCATACTTAAATATGATAATAATAATAATGATTATGTTCATGTTCTCAGGAAAAAGTTGTGTTTACATGCATCAAATCTCTTGAGTGGTTATTTTTGAGGAGTAGAATTTTTTAAAGGCTTTTGTTTTCAAGTTATGCCTACGTACCATCTGTATTTAATTCAGCATTGTGTAATATTTGTAATGAGAATAAAAGTAAAATGACAAAAACACAAGCCAATTAAAATAGATTATTTACGTATATAACATTGTATATAACATTGTATAAGTTTGACTTCCTTTCCTAAAAATTCAATCAGGTTACTGTAACAGTTTGTTATTCCTGACCCCTTAAGGAAAGCAGTCTGATATAAAAGCATCTCTAGGTAATTGAATATTGGAAGAGCTGCATCTGAATCAAAATTCTGTCCTTTCTTCAGCAAATCATGTAGCATAGCTGAGCCAGTTTTGTCATTTATAAAATGAGGGTAATAAAAATATATAGAATGCTGTCAGAGGATTAAATCAATAAATTTAAAATCAAATTGACAACTAAAATTATATTATAAATAAATATTATAATTAGGTAGATAAAAACTTCACCACCTATCTGTTTGTTGCACTGTGGTGGCTTGTGTGTTGCTGTGACATTGGAAGCTATGGCACTAATATTTCAAATACCAGCAGGGTCATTTATGATGGCCACGTTTCAGCAGAGCCTCCAGACTAAGGCAGACTAGGAAGAAAAGTCTGGCTATCTACTTCTGAAAATTTGCCAGTGAAAACCTTATGGATCACAAGAGAATATTTTCTGACATGCATGCTTTGGACATGTCATTAGCAGAGAGAAATCATTGGAGGAGGACATCATGTTTTGTGAAGTAAAGGGCCAGTGAGGGAAAGAGAGACCCTCGATGAGATGGACTGGCCCAATAGCTTCAATGATGGATTTGAATATGCTGGACATCATAAGGTTGATGCAGGACTGGGCAATACTGTATGTAAAGTCTCCATGAGTAGGAGTTGACTTGATGGCAGCTATCTATCATATATCTCTCTATCTGAAAACTATTTTCTTAAGAGGTATGATCATACTTCTTAGACACCTGTCCAAAAATTTTCAAAAAAGTGAAAAATGCTTGGATACTTTGATGTATCTATGTGGGTTGTCAAGGGCCAGGTTGACCACCAGCTCTAAGGCAGAGGAGAAGGGAAAGAGATCCACATCATAGAAGTTAAAAAGAATTAAGAGCTCCTGGGTGAAATTCAGATTCAGTGTTGAGAAGAAAAGATTAGTAGCATAATCTGACCCTAAACTTGTCCTTTAGTCCAGTAAGGATTGTTATGATTATTTTGTGGTTAATTGTTTCCAGTTTACCGACTCAAGTTTTGAGGGTAAGTGATTTGTTGATTGGCCCAGTCTACTGTGCCATTAAGATTTGTCTGAACTATTGTAAGCTATGAGTACACTATTAATTTACTGTCATCATTCCTACATCAGGGTTAATTGAATTATTTCCCCTGGGGGGAAAACATATTAATGTAATTCAAGTTTACACAACGCATTTCTTTATGAAATATTTAGGGATTGAAAAGGCACAGTGCGATTTAGATACTTAAATATTTAACAATATAAAAGAACATTGTATTTTATTGTGATATTAATCTAATTTATGATTTTTTAAACCTTTATCCCATTTTAAATTAGGAAATATTTCAAATATATGAAAACAATAGAGATTAAAAATGAAATCTGTGTTTCCACTTCTCAGATCTATCAAGTCCTAATGTTTTGCCATGTTTACTACAGATATTTTTACAAAGTAAAATAATTCAGAAGCATTTGAATATTCCTTATATGCCCAGTGAAAACCTTCTTCCCCACTCAGAGATAATGACTGCATTGAAATTGGTGCTGTTTATTGCCATGTACTTTCCCAGACTAGGAGTAAATAGTTAGGTATCCACAAACAATATACAGTATTGGTTTGCAAGTTTTGAAATTTTATACAAATGTATATTACATTGCACGTATTCTTGTCCAGCTTGCTTTCTTGACTCAGCATTATTTTTGCCATTATTCATATTAATGCATTCAGTTTTTTCATCATATTAACTTTTATTTAGTATTCCATTTTATATATGTATCCGAGATTTTAAAATTATTTTAACTTAATTCCATTATTTGTCCTATTATAAACAATGTTGCTGTAAATATTCATATGCATGTTCCCTTATGCATATGCACAGGTTTTTCTCAGCTATACACCCAGATGTAGAATTTTAGGATCAAAGAATATGCACATTCTTAACTTTATTAAATATTGCAAAATTACTATCAGAGTAGAAGAGTTCCCATTCTCTATACCATCTTAAACACATTTTTAATTTTTGCCATTCTGGTGGGTGTTAAATTGTTTCATTATATTAATTAGCATTTCACAGATTACTAATGGGATTAGTATCTTTCCACTGATTGGATGTGTCATAGCCAAAAAATTTTTCCCAGTCTGTAGGTCGTCTTTTTGCTCTTTTGGTGAAGTCTTTTGATGAGCATAAGTGTTTGATTTTTAGGAGCTCCCAGTGATCTAGTTTATCTTCTGGTGTTTGTGCATTGTTAGTTATGGTTTGTATTCTGTTTATGCCATGTATTAGGGCTCCTAGCATTGTCCCTGTTTTCTTCCATGATCTTTATCATTCTAGATTTTATATTTAGGTCTTCGATCCATTTTAGGTTAGTTTTTGTGCATGGTGTGAGGTATGGGTTTTGTTTCAGTTTTTTGCAGATGGATATCCAGTTATGCCAACACCATTTGTTAAAGAGACTGTCTTTTCCCCAGTTAACAGATTTGGGCCTTTGTCAAGTATAAGCTGCTCAGAGGTGGATGAATTTACTTCTCGATTCTCAATTCTGTTCCATTGGTCTTTGTTTGTATCTGTCGTTGTACTAGTACCAGGCTGTTTTGACTACAGTGGTGGTATAATAGGTTCTAAAATCCAGTAGTGTGAGGCTCCCCACTTTGTTCTTCTTCAGTAATGCTTTACTTATCTGGGGCCTCTTCCCTTTCCATATGAAGTTTGTGATTTTTTTTTCCATCTCATTAAAAAATACCATTGGAATTTGAATTGGGATTGCATTGTATCTGTAGACCACTTTGGAACAGACATTTTCACAATGTTGAGTCTTTCTATCCATGAGCAAGGTATGTTTTCCCACTTATGCAGGTCTCTTTTGGTTTCTTGCA
>NW_004444051.1:3404366-3407638 GCF_000243295.1 Trichechus manatus latirostris
ATTCCTAAGTATTTTATCTTCTTGGGGGCTATTGTAAATGGTATTGATTTGGTGATTTCATCTTGGAAGTTCTCTTTGTTGGTGTAGAGGAATCCAACTGATTTTTGTACGTTTATCTTGTAACCTGAAACTTTGCTGAAATCTTCTATTAGTTCCAGTAGTTTTCTCGAGGATTCTTTGGGGTTTTCTGTATATAAGATCATATCATCTCCAAATAGAGATGCTTTTCCTTCCTCCTTACCAATTTGGACGCCCTTTATTTCTTTTTCTAGCCTAATTGCTCTGACTAGGACCTCCAGCACAATGTTGAATAAGAGTTTTGATAAAAGGGCATCCTCGTCTGGTTCCTGTTCTCATGGGGAATGCTTTCATACTATCTCCATTTAGGATGATGTTGGCGGTTGGCTTTGTACAAATGCCGTTTATTATGTTGAGGAATTTCTCTTCCATTCCTATTTTGCTGAGAGTTTTTATCATGAATGAGTGTTGGACTTTGTCAAACGCCTTTTCTGCATCAATTGATAAGATCATGTGGTTCTTGTCTTTTGTCTTATTTATGTGATGGATTACATTGATTGTTTTTCTAATGTTTAACCCCCCCACCCCCGGCATACCTAGTGTGAATCCCACTTCGTCTTGGTGAATTCATGGTGAATTTTTTTTTTTTTGATATGTTGTTGAATTCTACTGGCTAGAATTTTATTGAGGATTTTTGCATCTCTGTTCATGAGGGATATTGGTAATTTTCTTTTTTTGTGGTGTCTTTACCTGGTTTTGGTATCAGGGTTATGCTGGCTTCATAGAATGAATTTGGGAGTATTTTGTCCTTTTGTACGATCTGAAATACTTTTAGTAGTAGTGGTGTTAACTCTTCTCTGAAAGTTTGGTAGAATTCTTCAGTGAAACCATCAGGGCCAGGGCTTTTTTTTTTGTTGAGATTTTTTGAATTATCTTTCAATCTCTTCTTTTGTTATAGGTTTATTTAGTTGTTCTCTGTTTGTGTTAGCTTAGGTAGGTAGTGTATTTCTAGAAATTTGTCCATTTCCTCTAGGTTTTCAAATTTGTTAGAGTATAATTTTTCATAGTAGTCTGTTATGATTCTTTTAATTTCAGTTGGGTCTCTTGTGATATTGTCCATCTCATTTCTTATTCAGCTTATTTGCTTCCTCTCCCATTTTTCTTTTGTCAGTTTTGCCAGTGGTTTATCGATTTTGTTGATCTTTCCAAAGAACCAGCTTTTGGTCTTGTTAACTCTTCCAATTGTTTTTCTATTTTCTATTTCATTTAATTCTGCTCTAATTTTTATTATTTGATTTCTTCTGGTTCCGGAGGACTTCTTTTGCTGCTCTCTATTTGCTCAAGCTGTAGAGTTAATGTTTTGATTTTGGCTCTTTTCTCTTCTGGATGTGTGCATTTATTGCTATAAATTAACCTCTGAGAACTGCTTTTGCTGGATCCAAAAGGTTCTGGTAGGATGTGTTTTCATTTTCATTTGATTCTGAATTTCTTTATTCCATCTTTAATGTCTTCTATAATGTAGTAGTTTTTGAGCAAGGTGTTGTTCAGTTTCCATGTGTTTGGTTTTTTTTCCTTGCTTTTTCTGTTGTTGATTTCTACTTTAATGGTTTTACAGTCAGAAAAGATGCATTGTAATATTTTGATGCTTTGGATTCTGTTAAGGCTTTTTCTATGGCCTAATATGTGGTCTATTCTGGAAAATGTTCCATGTGCATTGGAAAAGAAAGTACACTCGGCTGCTGTTGGGTGGAGTGTTCTGTATATGTCTATGAGATCAAGTTGGTTGATTGTGGCATTTAGATCTTTCCTGTCTTTATTGAGCTTCTTTCTGGATGTTCTGTCCATCACTGAAAGTGGTGTGTTGAAGTTCCTACTATTATTGTGGAGCTGTCTATCTCTCTTTTCAATGCTGTTAGTGTTTGTTTTATGTATTTTGGAGCCCTGTTGTTGAGTATGTAAATACTTATTATGGTTATGTCCTCCGGGTGTAAAACCCAGATCCATTGCCGTAGTGTTAATTCTGACTCATAGAGACCTTATAGGACAGTGTAGAACTGTCCCCATAGAGTTTCCAAGGAGCACCTCATGGATTCGAACTGCAGACCATTTGGTTAGCAGCTGTAGCACTTAACCACTACGCTACCAGGGTTTCCCCTACTGGTGTATTGATGCTTTAATCATTATATAGTGTTCTTCCTTATCCTTTGTGGTAGATTTTACTTTAAAGCTTATTTTGTCAGAGATTAATATTGCCACTCCTGCTCTTTTTTGATTGTTGTTCACTTGATATATATTTTTTCCATCCTCTGAATTTCAGTTTGTGCCTTTTAGTCTAAGGTGTGTATCTTGTAGGAAGCATATAGATGGATCATGTTTTTTTATCCATTCTGCCACTCTCTATCTCTGTATTTGTGTATTTAGTCCATTTACATTCAGTGTAATTAATGATAGGTATGAGTTTAGTGCTGTCATTTTTTTTGTGTTGTTGACAGTTTTTTTGTTCCACTTAATTTTCTGTCCTGAGTCATTTTCCTTTTCATCTTTTTCATTGTTGTTGATTTCGTATTTGCTGAGTCTTTATGTTTTTCTTGTTTTTTATTTTGATATGTAGGATTGTTAGTTTCCTTTGTGATTACCTTAATATTTACCCCTATTTTTCTAAGTTTACACCAATCCTTTATTTCTTTATATTGCCTTGACTTCCTCTCCATATGAAAAATCTATGACTACATTTTTTTAGTCCCTCTTTTTTGTTTTAATCTTGTCATCTTTTACATATTGATGTTTCTGTTTCCCTATTTACAGTGTTTTAGCTTTGATTTATTTTTGTGACTTCCATATCTGAGTTTATATCTGGTTGCTCTGTCCTGTGTTCTAGTTTTGGGTTGTTATCTGATGTTACTGATTTTCTAACCGGAGGACTCCCTTTAGTATTTCTTGTAATTTGGGTTTGGTTTTTGCAAATTCCCTAAACTTCTGTTTATCTGGAAATGCCCTAATTTTGCCATCATATTTGAGAGACAGTTTTGCTGGATATGTAATTTTTGGCTGGAAATTTTTTTCCTTCAAGGCTTTATGTATGTCATCCCATTGCCTTCTTGCCTGCATGGTATCTGCTGAGTAGTCCAAGCTTGGTCTTATTGACTCTCCTTTGTAGGTGAGTTTTCGTTTATTCCTAGCCACTCTTAAAATTCTCTCTTTATCTTTGGTTTTGGCAAGTTTGATTATAATATGTCTTGGTGACTTTCTTTTGG
>NW_004444051.1:3407738-3445439 GCF_000243295.1 Trichechus manatus latirostris
TGGGATCTACCTTATGTGAGGTTTGATGAGCATCTTGGATAGGTATCTTCTCATCTTTCATGATATCAGGGAAGTTCTCTGTCAACAAATCTTCAACAATTTTCTCTGTATTTTCTGTTATCCCCCCTGTTCTGGTACTCTGATCACTCATATGTTATTTCTCTTGATAGAGTCCCACATGACTCTTAGAGTTTCTTCATTCTATTTAATTCTTTTATCTGAGTTTTCCTCAA
Organism: Trichechus manatus latirostris; assembly: GCF_000243295.1. Taxonomy (NCBI): domain Eukaryota; kingdom Metazoa; phylum Chordata; class Mammalia; order Sirenia; family Trichechidae; genus Trichechus; species Trichechus manatus. The sequence goes on from NW_004444051.1 coordinate 3,407,972, forward strand.
ATAAGTTGGTGTCAAGTGCTTTCTCTTCAGTCTCACTTATTCTGATTTCCATTGCCTCAATTCTGCTCCTATGACTTTCTACTGAGTTGTCTAATTCTGAAATTTTATTGTTAATCTTCTGGATTTCTGTTTGCTTTCTCTCTATGGATTCTTGCAGCCTGTTAAATTTGTCATTATGGTCTTCTATAATCTTCTTAAGTTCCTCTATTGCTTTATCTGTGTGTTCCTTGGTTTGTTCTGCATTTTACGTGATCTCCCTCTTGACCTCTTGAAGAATTCTGTATATTAATCTTTTGTATTTTACCTCCAGTAATTCCAAGAAGTTCTCTTCCTCCAGAAGATTTCTTGATTCTTTATTTTGGAAGCTTGCTGAAGCCATCATGGTCTGCTTCTTTATATGATTTGCTATTGACAATTGTCTCTGAGCCATCAATAAGTTATTATATTTATTGATTTTATGTCTGCTTACTGTGTTCTACCTTCTTGTTTTGTTTTGTTTTGATATATTCAAAAAGCTGCTCATGTGAGCTAGTTTGATTATTGTGCCTTTGAAGCTCTAACGTCCTGTCACCAGCTGGTTAGATCTGTTACTAAGTATGTAATCCCAGTAGTCCATTTTCTTTTCTTTTATGGATTCAGCTCAGGTGTCCAAGTAGTCAGTCACCAAGTGTGTGGTGCAGGTTCTCACCTACAGTCCTAGACGGGCAGGGGTGATTGGAGTAGGCACAGGTATCTGGCTGCACTAAGGGTTTCACGTGCTGAGCAAGGCAGGGGGCGATGGCCACTCCCTGAGTGTCTGGGAGGAAAGCGTGTCCCTGTTCCCTAGAGTGTGTAGGTGGGTGGGTTTTTCAGCTGGACTATGGGCACCCTATGCTGTTGGCTGTAAGTACTGGGAGTCACCACTTATTCTTGGACCCCTATTGCCGGTGGCTAAGTGACAGGGGTGGAGCCAGCAGTCCTCAGGCCCCTGATGTGGATGAGGACCCTTCTTAATTGGCAGAGTGATGTCAAATGTCATGAGCCTGCCACTCCACCATATAGGTGATAAAGTTGAAGTTAGGTTTCAGGTATATACCCTGTTGCATTGTGCTAATGAGGACCTATGCTGTTGAAATGAGCCCACACAGGATTTATGCAGAGGTGAAAGGCTTTCAAAGTCTATGAACCCCTTATGCCTGTGTCTAGGCAAAGGAGCTGCTCCTGCCCTGAGCTGCTGGCATAGGGGAGCTGGCAGATTATTTTTTCCTATTTCTTAATTTGTTCACTCTCCAAGGCCGGGAGAATTGATCAGGGTATGTGATGAGTCCTTCTTCCAGCCCAGGGACTGTGGCAATCTCTGAGCCTGGCCCAGGATCCAGTGTAGAGTCGGGATGAAGCAGGTAGATGGGAGAGAGGTTCTTCCAGACGGGGTGTTTTTTGATCCACTTGGTGGGTTAGACGCATGTACTTATCTTTTGCCTATTGAGCACTGCTTTTCACTGGTTCTGGAGACTTGAGTAGACTCTCTGCCACTTGGTCTCTCATCCTGAACACCACTGCTTGTCTCACCGCACACACCAGCCAATCTGGCCTGCAGGGTGCCGGTTCCCACCAGGTCAGGTCTGGCAACTCCTTACTGCTTCAAACCATCTCTCCCTGCCCCTGACACTCAGTCTGATTCCTCAACTTTGCCTTTGATGTTCATGGCTCCTAGATTGTCATGTATAATGGATTCACTTGTTTTTTCAGGTCTTTGTTGTGAAAGGGAACACAGGAAGTATATGACTACTCCGCTATCTTGGCCCCGTCTCCTCAAAAAGGTATTTTAACTTAGCCTAACATCAATGGGAAGAATATTAGATTGGAAACCCATACACCAGGATTACGGCTTTAGTTCAGACTGCACTTTGGGCCTCAGTTTTCTTATTTATAAAAAAGGGTAAATTTTACTACTTTGCCGAAGTTCTCTAAAATTCTCTTCATTAGTATTATTTAATAAGTCTGTAAACTCCAGAGTATTTTGACAACTGGGATTTTGCTTGTTTATAACTCACTGTCTTTGATGTAGCTTGAAAAGCCAACTTTATATTATGAAGCTGTACTCGATGATGGGGAAACACAATGGTTTGACGTCTACATGACCTTATTTCCTCAAATGTTCAACATGTGTAGTAGAAATATCTTTTGACATTGTTGTGAAGATTAAATGAAATGGTACATGTGCTTAGTGTACTACTTGGCAAAGTGTGTATAGTCAATAAATGATTACAACTATTATTGTTATCAGGGCAGTGGTGGTTTAATGGTAGAATCCTCACTTTGCATGGGGAGTCCCAGTTCATTTCCTGGCCAATGCACCTCATGCACAACCACCACTCGTCTTTCAGTGGAAACTTGTGTTTTGCTATGATGGTGAACAGACTTCAGTGGCACTTTCAGACTAAGATGGACTAGGAAGAAAGGCCTGGCAATCTACTTCTCAAAGTCAACCATTGAAAACCCTATGGATCTGTTATGGATTGAATTGTGTTCCCCAAAAATATCTGTTGTAAATCCTAACCTCTATGCCTGTGATTATAATCCCATTTGGGAATGGGTTGTCTTTGTTATGTTAATGAGGCTGGATTATTGTAGGGTATGTCTTCAGTCAATCTCTTACAAGATATAAAAGGAGCGTATTAAGTAAGCAGAGATGGGGGAAGATAGATGCCAAGCCACATGGAGATCTCCAAGGAACCAGGAAACAGAAGCTGAAGACATTCTCCCAGAGCTGATGGAGAGAGAAAGCCTTCCCCTAGAGTTGGTGCTCTGGATTCCTAAACTGTGAAAAAATAAATTTGTTTGCTAAAGCAATCCACTCATAATATTTCTGTTATAGCAACACTAGGTAACTAAAATAGGATCATAACAGTACAATCCACAACCGATCATTGGAATGGCACAGGACTGGGCAGTATTTTGTTCCATTGTGCAAGAGATTGACTTGATGGCAGCTAACAACAACAGCAACGTTATTGTTATCATCATTTTCATCATTTCATTAATCTCTGTCACCTACAATTGATGGTGCATTAACATAGTGTAAAAATAACCACAGAATCATAAAACCCAAAACCCTTTACCATTGAGTCAATTTTGACCATGGTTAACCCATGTTTGACAGAGTAGAACTGCTCCATAGGGTTTTATTGGCTGTAATCTTTACAGAAGCAGATCACCAGGACTTTTTTTTCTGTGGCATCACTGGGTGGTTTCGAACCACCAACCTTTAGGTGAAACAAACAAACAAACAAAAAAACCTGTTGCTGTCAAGTCGATTCTGACTCATAGCAACCCTATAAGACAGAGTAGAACTGCCTCATAGAGTTTCCAAGGAGTGCCTGGTGGATTCGAACTGCTGATCTGTTGGTTAGCAGCCAAACTCTTAACCACTACACAACCAGGTTTTCCTAGGTTAATAGTAGAGCACAAAACTTTTATACCACCTAGGCACCCATAGAATCATAGGTCACCATTATATTGACTCCCAAACTGAATCCTTACCTCCACAAAGATACGCACTTGACTGACCACTGGATATGCCAAGTTCACTCTCATCTCCAGGTCTTTGTCTATGCAGGCTTCCTCACCTCAGGTACTCCTGACTTCTCTGCTTATACAAATGCCATCCATTTTTTAAAGCTCAGCTCGAATTCCACCTCTTCGCATGAAATCTGTCCTTACTATGGCAGCCCACACTGATCGTTTTCTGTGAGTTCCTATAGAAAAGAGCTTCACATCTAATAACAGGACACCTTGTATTGTTACCAGTGAATGTAAGGGAAACACCTGAACTGTGGAGTTCACACACCCCAATCCTGTCCCGGTTTTACATAACTAAAGAATGAGCTAAGTGATTTCAATCCATTATTTAAAATTTCTGATTCTGTTCTTAATTTTTAAAATGAAAGCCATAATATATTCCTCTAAGAGCTGTTCTGAATACCAAATTAAATAAGCATGTCAAGTACCTGTTGTACAGTACAAGCTTAGTAAATATTTCCCCTATTGCCACTGCAGTTATCAGTAAGAAATGTTTGTTGAACTGAATATATACAAATGTCTTATCCCCCAAAAGAGAACGTAAGTTCTTTAAAATAGGGATAATTCTTGAAATTTTTAATTCCTAAGTACAAATTCTGAATAGTTCATAGGCATTTAGTAAACAATTATATTAAAATATTTGTCAGACAAAGTCTGTTGCTTGAATATAGAATAATCAAAATACAGAGCAAAGCCTTGTATGAATAAGAGTACTTATAAAGAACGTGATAAGTTTGATAAAAAAGCACAAACAGTACTATAAGATGACACAGATAAGGCAATTGATGTAAAGGGGAGAATGATGTAATAATCTTAATAATGTCATAATCTTGATAATAATAAAAAATGTATACCATGATAGTAATAATAATAACGCATACCAGAAATTCCTATATAACTGTTAAAGGTGGACTGAATAATTGGCTTTGAGCCTCCTCATAGACTCTTTTACAATGTATTTCTACCTATCAGTTTTTTGTGGTTCTGGAAGATTTCCTTGAGGTACCAGGGATAAAAAAGCTCTTGGCATTTCAAAATCAATTTTTTTTGCCCTGGCCCACCTATATGTAATGAACAACATCTATCACATCCCTCTGGAGTTTATCTATCTTCTCTCCTTTACAAGATTAAATAAGTCAGTAGCTTTCAAGTGTGCAAAGTTTCAATGGAAGTGGCTCCAGGGATACGAATAGAGGTTTCTGAAGTAGTGTTTCTGAACTCTTACAGAGAAGTGTCAAGGGGCTAAACTTGTGTGAAAATAGGCACTTTTAAAAAGCGACTATTTAACTTTCTGCCAGGATGTCTTAGAGAACAATTAGAAATACCAATTGTTACTCATTTCATTGGCTATTTTTGAAATTATTGCTGATATAATGTCTATAGGATCTGCCATTGTTTCCATTATGAATACTTGTCTCAGACTCTTTCTTCCATTATTGTAATCTTTCCATGGATATCTATGAATATATTTTATCTTCTTTATGGATTCTTGTATCCTAAAAGTCAGTGTTATTCTGCATGTGTACTAACATACCTCTTTACTTTGCATAGGAGTCCCTTGGTGGGGCAAATGGTTAGGATTCTTAGCAGCTAACTGAAAGGTTGGAGGTTCAAGTCCATGCAGAGGTATCTCAAAAGAAAGGCCTGGTGATCTACTTCTGAAAGATCAGTCATTGAAAAGCCTATGGAGCACAGTTCTACTCTGACACACATCAGGTGGCCATGAGTCAGAAGGGACTCCACAGCAACTATTTCAGATTGGTTACTTTGTATATACTGTGGCAGGATGCTAAGATATTATTCAAAGTTCAATCTTAGTTAACTACAATGTAGTTCATTCTAATTGTTTTTTTTTTTGTGATTGAATTTTAGGAGAATGAGCAAAATCTCAAAAATGCAAATTTATAGTGAATATTTATATTAAAAATGAAATTTCATAGCATGCTTTGAGATGAGTATGAATGTTACTTATTCTCCTAAGTTTTAAAATGTATAGCCCCATACTAGTACTATTATCAATACCCTAGCTGATGATTCTACAGTCATATTTTCTTTAGTTGTCAAAGTAAAGTTAAATTATTTTTAGTATCCTTACCAAAACAAGAAAATAGAGAGTAACTCAAGATTTTCCATAAGTGACAGGAAAAAAGTCTTGTGTGATCAAATATGTATGGGAGACACCAGTTAAAGCAAGATAGACAGTTATCTTTAGGAATTCTCAGAGCTTGAATTCCTTGGTCGACCAGAGACTTCATCTAACCCAAACTACATACTTCCTGAGCATGTTGATTAAGTTTTCTGAGGTGGATTCCCCTTTAGTGGAATCCTGTTTACTCATACTAGCCCAAATAATTTCTAAATTTTCTAATATTTTCTCAGCAAAAGAGATCTCAGATACTTTGACATATCCTTGTAGGAAGGGTCTTTACTTTAGATTCACTGGTGTTCTCACTTTCATTCAAAACTGTGTGGCTATGTTTTAGAAATAAGATTGACTGGGTAGACCCAAAGATCTTCTTATATATGGGACCGAGAACCTTAGAGAAGATAAAGTCAAGGTACCCTGACTTGGTCCAATTATTAGAGGATCAGAATCAGAGGGTAGTGGTGATTTGAGTAGAGAGCCCACAGACTTGATCATTCATGTCTTCCAACCCAGCCCACAAGAACTTTGCCTGAATTTTAAGGAGTACTAAAGGAAGATAATAGTCCCTGAGTGGTGCAAATTGTTAAGCATTTGACTAGTAATGCAAAGGTTGGCAGTTCAAACCCACCCAGAGGTACCTCAGAAGAAAGGCCTGGCAATCTACTTCTGAAAGATCACATCCTTGAAAATCTTATAGAGCACAGTTCTACTCTGCTACACATGAGGTCGTCATGAGTCAGAATCAACTCAATGGCAAACGGTTTTAAAAGAAAGTAATATAAATATGAGTAAAATCTAAAGGAACTACTTCACTGAAATATCTCTATAGCACTAAAAACTCAAATGTGTGACCTTGTAAGTGTTGTCCTCACAGGGGACTTTTGGGTTCACTTATTGAACCATGGAGAGACACTGCAGCCCAAGTGATGAGTCAGAAGAACTTACTACACATACGCTGGAGGAGTGGTAACTGTATGGCTTCAGGATGAAATTTCAAAACGTCACTATGTAAATTAATGAACATTACTTTAATGTAAATGGCTGTATTGTTACTTTTTCCCTCTCCCACTCCTTGGTTATTGTTGCCAGGTGTCGTCCAGTCAGTTCCGACTCATAGGGACCCTATGTACAACAGAATGAAACACTGCCCGGTCCTGTGCCATTCTCATAATCGTTATACTTGAGCCCATTGTTGCAGCCACTGTGTCAATCCATCACATTAAGGATCTTCCTCTTTTTCGCTGACCCTCTACTTTACCAAGCATGATGTCCTTCTCCAGGGACTGATCCGTTCTGATAACATGTCCAAAGTATGTGAGATGAAGTCTCGCCATACTTGCTTCTAAGGAGCATTCTGGTTGTACTTCTTTCAAGACAGATTTGTTCATTCTTTTGGCAGTCCATGGTATATTCAATATTCTTTACCAACACCACAATTCAAAGGTGTCAATTCTTCGGTCTTCCTTATTCATTGTCCATCTTTTGCATGCATAGGGGGCAATTGAAAACACCAAGGTTTGGATGAGACGCATCTTAGTCTTCAAGGTGACATCTTTGCTTTTTAACACTTTAAAGAGGTCTTTTGCAGCAGATTTGCCCAGTGCGATGCGTTGTTTTATTTCTTGACTGCTGCTTCCATGGGTGTTGATTGTGGATACTAGTGAAATGAAATCCTTGACAACTTCAATCATTTCTCCATTTATCATGATGTTTCTTATTGGTCCTTTTGTGAGGATTTTTGTTTTCTTTATGTTGAGGTGTAATCCATACTGAAGGCTGTAGTTTTTGATCTTCATCAATAAATGCTTCAAGTCCTCTTCACTTTCAGCAAGCAAGGTTTTGTCATCTGCATAACACAGGTTGTTAATGAGTCTTCCTCCAATTCTGATGACATGTTCTTCTTCAGATATTCCAGCTTCTCGGATTATTTGCTTAGCATACAGACTGAATAAGTATGGTGAAAAGACCCCACACCTTGGATCTCGAAAACAGAAAGGAGGAGTCCTCAGCTAACTGGAGGAGCCCTCAGAGGTTGGAGAATGGACTCTGGCAACTCTCAGTTCCAGTCAACAAACAAGTGGCAGAGGAACTATCATTAATTTATTCATTTTTTCTTCATTCAATAAATATAGTGGTAGCTACTATTAACCATGCGCTCGTCTAGGCTCTCTGAATCTCTAAGGCAGTGTAAAGAGGCCTTAATCATGTACATTTTATATGGCAGTGGGAGGAGACAAATGATAAAGACATAAATATATATGATGTTAATTGATGATAAGTTTTAAGAAGAAACATATATCAGGGTAAGAGAATAGAAAATAACAGTGATTTATTTTTATTATTTCTTTATAGTCACTAGGGGAAAGACCTCTTTGCAGTAAGTGACGGTTGAAAGCCATGCAGGTATCTATATCTAATCTGTAGAAGCAGTGATTCTTCCTCTGCAGAACTAAAGAAGCCAGTATGGTTGAACTACAGTGAGCAAGGGCAAAGGGAATGGGAGCTGACATCAAGACTACTAACTGGGGCCAGATCATGTAGAATAATTTCAGGCCACTGTGAAACTTTGGTTTCTACGCCAAGTGGGATAAGAAACCACTGAAGGTTTTATGCAAAATAGAGTCACGTGCTACATAACATCTGTTTGGGCAAAATCTAATCACATAAACATCCGTGGTACCATAAGAGGTTATAGTAGAGTTCAGAAATCCTGATCCAACTTACGTACAACCTGTCTTTATGAACAAACCCCCATAAAGCTTATTATATTAAAAATTTGAGGTACATACAATAGTTCATAGTAAAAAACGGCACTACTTGCAAAGCACATCAAAACATTACTATTATTACAATTGTATTATTATGTTAAAGATGTTTTAATATATCTTTTTTATGCATAGAAATGTACACTATATATTATATGCTAAGACAAACATTTGACTATTCCATACCTGACTATTCTAACTTATGTACTAACTTGACTTAAAGACAGACATAGGAACAGAAGTTGTTTGTAATTGCGGACTGCCTATATATAACATGGTGTTTGACAATGTCCAAATCATATAATGCTCTATTTCACAGAACATATTCTGTATGTTAAACAACACATAACTGTAGTGGCATTTACCTTACGTTGCCAGAAGTTCTAGGATTCATTATTATTTTCTAATCAAAGACCAGCCAGAAAGATTTTGATTTACTTAACCACAAGTTGGGATTCTTGAAAAAGAATTCTGATTGTCATTCTCTCAATCTTCCCCTCACAACTACCAGATGGTCATCCCAGCATGAAGCATTACATTCCCACATATCAACGTACAGAGGCAAGGAAGAAGGGGGGGATTTCTTCCAGTACTTTTCTGATTTGATTGGGGAAGAAAATCTTTTCCCAGAAGGACCTTCAATACATATTCCCTCAGGTCTTGTAGGTAAAAACTCAGCCATAGCTCCACCTGACCACCTGAAAACCATCACTGGTAAAGGGGAATAGGACTCCTATGACTGACTAAGACAAAAATGATTCATCTCTTGAAAGTAAGCCTACCTTTGCTAAACATTATGCCTCCCTGGTATTTGAACAAAATTTGGTTCCTATTTAGTGAGGAAGAAGGATGCAGTAGGTGTTGTGTAGGCGACCATCAGTGTCTTCCACATATCTAAAGAGAAGTCATTATTTACTGAACAAATGAAATGAAGAGAAAATGATAAAGAACTCAAATACATTCCACAAATGGAGAGGAAGGCTACAAAGAAATGTTTAATACTTAAGCATTTTTCTCCTCATTTTTAAAATTTTATTTTATAGTGCTTTAGGTGAAAGTTTATGGTGCAAATAAGTTTCTCATTCAAAAATTTATACACATGGGACTTCTGGCCAACATGGTACTATAGACAGAAGCACCACACCTTCCCTTCACAGCAAAGACCTGAAAAACTAAGTTTAACGGAGACAAACGTCAATCCTGAAACCCTAAGCATCAAATGAAGGGATGAAGAACTCAACCAAGCACCAAATGGAATGAAAAACTGACAGAAAACAGAGAATGAGGAGAGATATGTGTAGAGGCCCTCGTCAGCTAAGGCAGCACGGATTCGCCATCTCGGACTCCTGTCAGAGATTGGCGAACAGAGAGTACAGGAAAGCAGCTTTACAGAGCTTCCAGCAGGAGACAAAACAACAGGTAACCAGTGATATACACTTTCCCACCCCCCACCCTTCTTCACACACACTCAGGCTCCTCTGCTTCCTGCAGCCACAGTTGCTTGGCCAGGAGGCACCAGTTACAGCTCTTTGCTGCTCGGATTGCACCCACCCAAACTGACTGGCTCCCTGAGGGCCATATGCTTGCTGCTGGTATTGCATTTTTCTGTTTCTTTTGGTTTCATCCATATCTCTCACCACCTCCCTCTCCTTTCTCTCAAATACCTGACTCCATCTGCCATCTTTGCTTCTTCCTGAAGGGCTGTGAAATGCCACTCAACTATGGAACTGCTTCCTGGTCTGTGCTGCAAGGCTGGTAGGGTCCTCAGGGCTATATTCGTGTTTGTTTGTTTTGATTAGTTCTGTTTTGTTTCCTTTGTTTGTTTGTTTTCATTTTCCTTTCTCTGCTTCGGCTGTACTGTATGGCTTGGGAGCTACTACCTCAGTCTGAGCAGCTGTGCAAGAGGATCCCTGGGGGCATTTCCTTTTTTCTCTCTTTTATTTTGTTTGTTTTATTTTCTCTCTTTTTCCCTTTTTGTCTTTCTTCATTTCTCAGTTTCTCGTCTCTCTATACTCACCTACTCTTCCTGTCTCCTGAATACCTGGTGCTGTGTGACACCTCTATCCCTTCTAGCTACGCTGTAATTCGTGACCTGGGAGCCACTTCCCTAGTTTTTTAAGCCACACCGGTGGGATCTCTGGGGGATTTCCTTTTCTTTTTTTCTTCATTTTTGCTTTTACTCTTTTTTTTCTTTGTGTTTTTCTCTATTTCTCAGTCTCTCATCTCTCCATGCCAATGGCAAGCTCCCTTAGCACTCATTTTTGTTTGTTTGTTTTTGCCTCCTGTTTTCTCTCTCCTCTCACTCATCTTTTGCATAGCCATCTTAGCTTCACATGTCACAATCTTTCCCCTCCTTCCAGCCTACCTGCACTGTGCACTGAACATCACACCCCCAAGCATCACAGGCACTGCCTACTAGAACTTACACTGCACTGATTCCCAGCCTGCCCTGTTGGCCCTAGCACATGCCACAAACAACCAATCCCAGCAACTCCCCTTCAGCTGGACCTTCCCTGCTGCACCATACCTGAGTGACTGATCCTGCCCATTGGACAAGGAGGTGAAAACTATCGTACCCACAGATGAGCAAACAACAAAGAACGCAAAGCCCACCTGCTCAGACATAACGAAATAAAACAAAAAAGCAGGACAAAACAAGCAAATCTACAATCAATAAACAAGGAAAATAACTACTGAATGCCATGAAGATAGCAGACAATATCAAACCATATACAAAGAGAGGGCAAGATGGTTCCAGTAGGCATCTAAAATGAAACACCAGATGACTTTCCAGCAGAAGAGAAGGCACTAGAACTACCTGATAGGGAATTCAGATCTCTAATATTCAGAGCTATCCAAGAATTGAAACAAAAAGTAGATAAAAATGAGGAAAATAGACAATTCATGGAAAATACAGAGAAAAAAATGGAATTATTCAGGAAAATATTACAGGAAAAAAATGCCAAAATAAATTCACAACTAGAAATCATACAAAAATGACAATTAGAAATCAAAATGATAAAACACAAGATTTCAGAAACGGACAGGGAAGGGCTGAGGAGCAGTTTTGAAACGATGGAAGATAGGATCAGTGAAATTGAAGAGAAACACTTGGAAAAAATCTGAGGAAAAATCAGAAAAAAGAATGAAGAAGGATGAAGAAACACAGAATTACGTAGGATACAATCAAAAACAAAAATCTGTGAGTGATCAGAGTTCCAGAACAGAGGTAGAAAACAGAAAACACAGAGGATCATAGAAGGACTGCTGACAGAAAACTTCCCAATTTCATGAAAGATGAAAAGCAGACCATCCAAGAAGCTCATTGAAGCCCATATAGGATAGACTCCAAAAGAAATCATCAAGGCATATCATAATCACACTAGCTAAAACCAAAGACAAAGAATCCTGAGAGCAGCACAAGAAAATCAAAAAGTCACATACAGAGGAGAAACAATAAGACTAAGCTAGGATTATTTGGCAGGAACCATGCAGACAAGAAGACATTGGGATGACATATATAAAAGCTTGAAAGAAAAAATTGCCACCCAAAAAGAATATATCCTGCAAAACTCTCACTCAAAAATAATGGTGAAATTAAGACATTTCCAGATAAACAGAAATTAAGGGAATATATAAATCCAAACCAAACTTACAGAAATTATTAAAGGGAGTCATTCAGTCTGAGAACAAACAACATCAGACCACAGGCTGAATCTAGGATGCAGCATCATACCAGCCAGATACCAACCTAGGAAATGAACTCCCAAGGACTATCCAAAACCACAAGAATTACAACAGGGAACCAGAGAGGTTAACCTGTAAATGACAACAGCATCAGAACAATAAAAGAGGGAATAAATGGTGTAGGTATAGAACTTTCAAATGGAGAGGAAGGCAAGGTGATACCAAGTAATAATAGACTGGTGCAAACCTAGGAAGGTAAGGGTAAATTTCAAGGCAACCACAAAGAAAGTTAACAAACCTACTCATCAAAACAAGAAGAAAAACATAAAGTCTCAGTAAAAACAAAATCTACAGAAAGAAAAGAAATTAAAAAAAATCAACAAACAAAAGGAATTCAGCATAAGAAAGTAAGAGGAACAAAGAAAATGTCAGCATCACCAAAAAAGCACTACAAAATGACAGCAATAAACTTACACATATCAATAATTAAATTGAAAGTAAGTGGTCTAAATGCACCCATAAAGAGATTGAGAGTGACAGAATGGGTAAAAAATCAGGATCCATCAATATGTTGTCTACAAGAGACACACCTTAGAAACAAAGACATAAATTTATTAAAAATCAAAGGAGGGAAAAATATCTATCAAGCAAACAACTACCAAAAAAGAGCATGAGTGACAATGCTAATCTCAGATAAAATAGATTTTAAAACAAAATCCACCAGAAAAGACAGAGAAGGATAGTAATTAAAGGGGCGATCCATCATGAAGACATAACCATAATAAACATCTACACACCCAATAACAGGGCTCCAAAATACAGAAAACAAACTCTAACAGCATTGAAAAGATAAATTGAGAGTTCCACAATAATAGTAGGAGACTTCAACTCACCACTATTGGCAAAGGACAAAACAACTAGAAAGAAACTCAACCAATATATAGAAAATCTAAAGGGCACAATCAGCCAACTTGACCTCATAGGGATATATAGAACACTCCACAATACAGCTGCAAAGTACATATTCTTTTCCAATGCATATGAAAAGTTCTCTAGAATACACCACATCTTAGGCCACAGAGCAACACTCACAAAATCCAAAATATTGAGATTATCTAAAGTACCTTTTTTGACAACAATGCCATCAAGGTAGAAATTAATGACAAAAAAAGCAAGGAAAAAAATCAATTACGTGGAAACCGAATAACACCCTACTTATCAACCACTGAATAATAGAAAAAATCAGAGATGGAATCAAATGATAATGAAAATACAACACAAAAAAACTTTGGGACACAGCAAAGGCAGTCCTCAGAAGACAATTTATAGCAATAGATACACACATCAAAAAAGAAGAAAGGGAGAAAATCAAAACATTAACCACACAACTCAAACAAACAGAAAGAGAACAGCAAAAAAAGCTCACAGTCACTAGAAAAAAGGAAATAATAAAGATCAGAGCAGAAATAAATGAAATAGAGAATAGAAAAATAATAGAAAGAATCAACAAAAACAAAAGTTGGTTTTTTGAAAGAATCAACAAACCACCTGCCAAACTGACAAAAGAAAAACAGGAGAGGATGCAAATAATCCAAATAAGAAATTAAACGGCAGATATTACAACTGACCCAACTGAAATAAGAAGGATCATAACAAAGTATCATGAAACACTAAACTCCAACAAATTTGAAAACCTAGAGGAAATCAATAAATTTCTAGAAACATACTACCTACCTAAACTAACACAAAGTGATGTTGAAAATCTGAACAGACCCATAACAAGAGAAGAGATTGAAAAAGTAATACCAAAACTCCCAAGAAAAAAAAGCCCTGGGCCACATGGCTTCGCTAGAGAATTCTACCAAACTTTCAGAGAATAGCTTATACCAGTACTACTAAAACTATTTCAGAACATACAAAAGGAAGCACTTCCAAACTCATTCTGTGAAGCCAGCATAACCCTGATACCAACACCAGGTAAAGACACCACAAAAAAAGAAAATTACAGACAAATACCTCTCATGAATACACATGCAAAAATACTCTACTAAATTCTACCCAGTAGAATTCAGCATCATATCAAAAAAAATAATACACCACGACCAAGTAGGATTCATACCAGGTATACAAGTATGATTCAGGATTAGAAAATCAATCAATGTAATCCACCACATAAATAAAAGGAAAGAAAAGAATCACATGATGGTCTCAATTTATGCTGAAAAGCCATTCGACAAAGTCCAACACCAATTTCTGACAAAAACTCTCAATAAAATAGGGATAGAAGGGCAATTTCTCAACATAATAAAAGACATCTATTCAAAACCAACGGCCAACATCATTCTTAATGGAGAGATGCTGAAAACATTCCCCTTGAGAACAGGAACAAGACAAGGATGCCTTTTATCACTGCTCCTATTTAACATTGTGCCGGAAATCCTAGCTAGAGCAATAAGGCAAAATAAATAAAGGGCATCCAAATTGGTAATGAAGAAGTTAAACTGTCCCTGTTTGCAGATGATATGATACTGTATATAGAAAGCCCAAAAGACTCCATGAGAAAACTCCTGGAACTAATAGATTTAGCAGAGTAGCAGGATACAAGATAAACATACAAAAATCAGTTGGATTCCTATACGTCAATAAAGGAACAATGAAAAGGAAATCAGGAAAATAATACCGTTTATAATAGCCCTTAAAAAAATAAAATACTTAGGAATAAATCTAACTAGGGAAGTAAAAGACTTATACAAAGAAAAGTACAAAACACTACTGCAGGAAACCAAAAGAGATCTACATAAATGGGAAAACATACCATGCTCATGGATAGGTAGATTCATCATTGTGCAAATGACAGTTCTATCCACAGCAATCTACAAATACAATGCAATCCTGATCCAAATACCAACAACATTCTTTAAAGAGATGGAAAAACTAATCATTAACGTTATATGTAAAGGGAAGAAGCCCCAGATAAGTAAAGCACTCCTGAAGAAGAAGAATAAAGTAGAAAGACTCTCACTACCTGACCTCAAATCCTATTGTACAGCTACAGTAGTCAAAATTTCCTGGTACTGGTACAATGACAGACACATTGACCGATGGAACAGGATTTAGAATCCAGATGTAAATCCTTCCACCTACAGTCACCTGATCTTTGACAAGGGCCCAAAGTCCATCAAATGGGGAACAGACAGTCTTTCCAACAAAGGGTGCTGGCAAAGCTCTATGTCCTTCTGCAAAAAAATTAAATAGGACTCATAACTCACACCATATTCAAAAACTAATTCAAAATGGATGAAAGACCTAAATATAAAGCCAAAAACTACAACGTTCATAGAATAAAAAATAGGATGAACACTACAGGCCCTAATACAAGGCATTAACAGGATAGAAACCATAACTAACAACACACAAACTCCAAAAGATAAGCTAGATAACTGGGATCTTCTAAAACTTCAGCTCTTATGCTCATCAAAAGACTTCACAAAAGAGTAAAAGAGAACCTACAGACTGGGAAAACATTTTTGGACATTACAAGTCAGACAAAGTTCTAATCTCTAAAATCTACAAGAAAATCCAGCACCTCTGCAACCAAAAGAAAATAATCCAATTAAAAAATAGGCAAAGGAAACGAACAGACACTTCACCAAGGAAGACATTCAAGCAGCCAAGAGACACATGAGGAAATGTTCGTGATTACAAGCCATTAGAGAAACGCAAATTAAAACCACAATGAGATACCATCTCACGCCGGCATTACTGGCACGAATCAAAAAAACTGGAAATAACAAATGTTGGTGAGGTTGCCAGGTGATCAGAACTCTTATGCTCTGCTAGTGGGAATACAAAAGGGTGCAACCATTTTGGAAAATGTTATGGTGCTTCCTTAGAAAGCTAGATATAGAAATACCATACGATCCAGCAATCCCTCTCCTAGGAATATATCCTAGAGAACTAAGAGCTGTCACATGAATAGACATATACAAACCCATGTTGATTGCAGCATTGCTCACAATAGCAAAAATTTGGAAACAACCTAGATGCCCATCAACAGATGAATGGATAAACTAACTATGGTACATACACACAATGGAGTATTACACAAGGGTAAAGAAAAATGATGTATCTGTGAAGCATCTCATAACATGGATGAAACTGGAGGACATTATGCTGAGTGAAATAAGTCTATCACAAAAGGATAAATATTGTATAAGACCACTACTGTAAAAACTCATGAAAAGGTTTACACACAAAAAGAAACAATCTTTGATGGTTACGAGGGATGGGAAGGGTGGGGGAGAAATACTAAATAGACAACAGACAAGTGGCAACTTTGGTGAAGGAAGAGACAGTACACAATACTGGGGAAGCCAGCACAACTTGTACAAAGAAAAGTCATGGAAGCTCCATAGACACATCCAAACTCCCTGAGGGACTGAATTACTGGGAGGAGGGGTGTGGGAACCATGGTCTCAGGGAACATCTTACTCAATTGGCATAACATAGTTTATAAAGAAAATGTTCTACATTCTACCTTGGTGAGTAGCATCTGGGGTCTTAAAAGCCTATAAGCAACCATCTAAGGTACTCCACTGGTCTCACCCATTTGGGAGCAAAGGAGAATGTAGAAAACATGATACAAGAGAAAGATTAGTCCAAAGAACTAATGGACCACAGCTACCACAGCCTCCACCAGACTGAGTCCAGTACAACTAGATGGTACCCGGCTACCACCACTGATTGCTCTGACCGGGATCACAACAGAGGGTCCCAGACAAAGCTGGAGAAAAATGTAGAACAAAATTCTAATTCACAAAAAAAGACCAGACTCAGTGGCCTGAAAGAGACTAGAGAGACCCTGAAAGTATGGCTCCCGGACACCCTTTTAGCTCAGTAATGAAGTCACTCCTGAGGTTCAGCATTCAGCCAAAGATTAGACAGCTCCATAAAACAAAACAAGACTAATGGGGCACAATAGCCCAGGGACAAGGACTAGAAGGCAGGAGGGGACACGAAAGCTGGTCATAGGGAACTGAAGGTCGAGAAGTGATAGTGTTGACATGTCGTGGTGTTGTTAACAAATGTCATAAAACAATATGCGTACTGTTTAATGAGAAACTATTTGTTCTGTAAACCTTCATCTAAAGTATAATAAAAAGTTAAAAAAGAAACAAGAGCCAAGAGAACAGCATGTCCTTTGGACCTGGGGTCCTTGTGCTGAGAAGCTCCTCGTCCAGGACAAGATTGATGACAAGGAACTTCCTCCAGAGCGGAAAGAGAGAGAAAGCCTTCCCCTGGAGCTGACGTCCTGAATTTGGACGTGTAGCCTACTAGACTGTGAGAGAATAAATTTCTGTTTGTTAAAGCCATCCACTTGCGGTATTTCTGTTATAGCAGCACTAGATAACTAAGACAGCATCTCTTAGGCTTTCTTCAGTTTTTTTTTCATTATTTTTTCTGATAGTTCCCCAAATAAATTACTGTTAAGGGATTTGTCCTGTATTTCACTAATTCTTTCTTTCATTGTTTCAATTCTACTTCTATGTCCTTCCATTAAGTTATCTATTTCTGATATTTTATTGTTAATCTGAGTTTCTAGTTGCTGTTTTTGTATGATTTCCAATCACATATTTAATTTGACATTTTGTTCCTGTATTGTTTTCCTGAATTCTTCTATGGTTTTGTCTATGTTTTCCTTGATCTCTTGGAAGACCCTATATATAAGTCTTTTCAATTCCTTATCCGTCAGTTCCATTACCATCCCTTTATCAGGAAAGTTTTCTGCCCCTTTATCTTGTCATTTGGTTGAGCCATTTTATCTTATTTCTTTATATGGGTTGATATTGTCTGCTATCTCCCAGGCATTAAAGTGTTGTTTTATTTATGATTTTGTTTTGATTTATTAGTGCAGGTGCATCGGGCATGCTTTGGTAATCACTTGTCTGGTGAGACAGAGGTGTTCACTTCCTGCCCCTAGTTGAACAGGGCAATGGTGAGCAGAGCAACCCCTCATCACAGTTCTCTGTACGAGTGAGATAACTGAGGGCATATTGGACAGGTACTATCCAGTGATATGGGAATGCTCACAGTCACTCACCAGATGGGTGTGCAACAGGCAAGGAGCAAAGTGGGTGTCTGGGGGGAACTGAGGTGCTCCTCCACTGGGGGGGGGGTGGGACCATCTGTCAGGGGTATGCAGGGGCTCTCCTTGGTGGGAGAGGTTTGGGATAGTTGCCAGGGGTCACACAGGCACTTTCTCTGATGGGAGAGGGATGGGGCTGGCAACTGGGGATTGCTCAGGCACTTTCTCCAGTGAGGAAAGGGCATGACAGGCGGCTGGGGTTGCATACGTGTTCCCTTTGATGGGGGGAGTGGGAGAGTGGCTGAGTGTCTCACTGATTCTCTCTCCAGTGGGAGAGAGGTGGAGCGGGTGGCCAGGGGTCACGCTCACTCTCCTGCTTTAGGGAGTGGTGGAGTGGGCAGCCAGGGGTCATGCAGATGTTATCCTGGGCAGGGAGGGTTGGGAGGGATGGCTAGGGATTACACAAGTTCTCCCTCTGATGGAGGAGGGCCAGCGTGGCCAGCCAGGGAGGGGGGAGACAGGAAAAAAAGAGAGAAAATTTTTTAGAAAGGAGAGGGTTCTTCTATTGCTCTGTGCTTACCACTTGCTGTACCAGTCAGTTACCACCACTGGAGAGTCACTCTATTTCTGGGTCCTGGCTCCCTCCCTACTCTGTGTACACTGGAATCACTGAAGGTCTTGTCTTCCTTCCTGCACTTTCCTTCCTTAGCTCTAGTTTATGTCCTGCTCACTTTGCTTCACTCCAGGTAAGTCAACACAGTTTCTTTGTCTCCTGTTGGGAGTTCCATGATGTTGTCTTCTGGTGCTCCTCAACCAGCAACACTGCTGTCTTTGTCTCAAAATGACCCTGCTCTGCTGGGCTGTCTGGCTTGGCACCTCTACTCGGTATCTCTCCCCATTTGCGGTTTTTGTTCAGTTTCTTTTTCCAGTTGATGTTTAATCTACTTCTATAACCTTTCATTTGATGCTCAGGGTTCCAGGGTTGTCATCTGTATCTGTTTCACTTCTTTTCTTGAGTCTCTGCTATAGAGGGATGGCATGGTGTGTCTGACTAGGCCGCCATCTTGAATCTCCTTCTCCTCATTTTTTCCAACATCCTGACACTGTGGCTTTGTATAGTCTCTCATGGTTTATTAAGCATCTCAGAAATCTGCTGTACTCAAAGTTTATTAATCTTACTCAAGTCATTTTCTGATTTGGTTTGCAGGGTTTTGTAAATATGGAAATACATTTGTTTATTTACTTAGCTTCAGGCGTTTTGTTATTGAGTCATCCCTTTACTAATTCTAATTTGGTCTAAAAGATTCTTCATACTTATATATTCTTCCTTTTTAGGAAGATAATTATAAAAATCAGCAAACCCATTCTAACAAGAGGGAAACGTGTTCAGCTTAGAAATCACTGCAGCAAAAAAGAATTGTGTTTTTCTTTAAATACCCTGGTTCATTATCTTCAGAGTTGGACCAGATTGTAAATCTCTTCAGTTGTTATTCATGTGTCCAAATCCCCCACTGTATGTTCCCTTGGTTCCTTAAGCGATCCTCCTTCTTTTACTCTTGCAGGAGTGTTTTTTCTTCTCTCCAATCTTTCAAAATTTCAGTGAAAAATTTAATATTCAAAATTGCCACGTGTAAATACAGAATAAAGCTTAATTATTTATCTTTTCCATGGACATTTTAGTAGAATAGTAAGGATTACATCAAAAGAATACTTCTTTAATTTGTGGAATTCCAAGTGCCAGGGGGCAATGAGAGTGTGCTGGGACCATGTGGAGTGACCTGGTCTTTCTGTAACTGCTGATGTCACACAGTACTTTTTGTTTACTTGTGAGGCCAGCCTGATTGCCCCATTTGTCCTGGGGTTGATGCCTTGAATTAAGTTTTGAGAAAATAAAAGAAAGTTAGATTTTTATCTTTAAAAACATGTATGAGATAATTAAATCAATTAGCAATATTAAACAACAGAATTATGAAATTGAAAAGTTATTGGACCACAAATTGTCAGAAAAGGGTTCTAAGCCAAGCTCTTTCTCTGGCAAACTCTATGCATTTTAGCTAGTATCTGGGCATCTCTGAATACATTTCCTCATTCTTCAAATGAAGACGCTAGACTGAGTAATCTCAAACCAGTTGGAGTTGATTTTGACTCACGGCGACCCCATGTGAGGCCCTTCTAATTCTTCTAATTCATTGACTTGTGCTTTGTTTAGTAGTCAGCACTATTTAAGGAAAATAAAAAGAAAGAAAGAATGGAATTGAAATTCATAAATCATCCTAAGCTATTGAGAAATTGGAAAACTGGGAAGACACAAGTAGAGAATACAGTGGAAAACCACATATAATAAAAAGCAACATGTATGGTACTAACTGAAACTATTATTTGTAACACATTGACAAAAGAATCAATGAAGTATAAATGAGGAAGATGTCAGAAGGATATAGAAAAAATTATGGACATGGGCAGAAGGTGTGCAGTCACAGAGGAAGTGGAGGTAAATGGATATCGCAATGTGTGCAGATGAAGCACAGAGCTGGGGATGTGTACAAGCTTGGTTGGAGGTCAGAAAAAGAATGTTCACAGGGGTTTAAACAGGGTATGGAGGAGATAATGTAGAATGGACTTATAAGAACCTGGTTCTCAATTTCCTCTTAAGTAAGGGGACCATAAGTTCTTTTGTTTTTGTTTTTTTTTTAATTTTACTTCAGGTGAAGGCTTACAGAACAAATAGTTTCTCATGAAACAGTAGTACACATATTGTTTTATGACATTGGTTAACAACCCCACAGCATGTCAACCCTCTCCCTTCTCAACCTTTTTTTTTTTTTTTTTTTGTGGAACTATACATAGCCAAAGAGACACCATTTCAAAAATTTCTACATGCACAGTTCAGTGACATTGACTACGCTCTTCCAGTTGTGCTGCTATTCTCACTTTACATGAAGGCTTACAGAACAAAATAGTTTCTCATTTAACAGTTAGTACACATGTTGCCCTATGACAATGGTTAACAACCTCACAACACATCAACACTATCCTTACTCAGCCTTGGGTTCCCTAACATCAGCTTTCCTGTCCCCTTCAGCCTTCTGGACCTTGTCACTGGACTGCTGTGCCTCATTAGTCCCGTTTGGTTTTATGGGGCTATCCACTCCCTGGCTGAACGGTGAACCTAGGAAATGACTTCACCACTGAACTAAAAGTGTGTCTGGGGGCCATTCTCTCGGGGTTTCTCCAGTCTCTTTTAGGCCAGTAAATCTGGTCTTTTTTTTGTGAGTTAGAATTATGTTCTACATCCTTCTCCAGCTCTGTCCAGAGCCCTCTGTTGTGATCCTGGTCAGAGCAGTCAGTGGTGGTAGCCGGGCACCATCTAGCTGTACTGGACTCAGTCTGGTGGCGGCCTTGGTAGGTGTGGTCCATTAGTCCTTCGTACTAATCTTTTCCTTGTATCCTGTTCTCTTCATTCTCCCTTGCTCCGGAAGGGATGAGACAGTGGAGTATCTTAGATGGCTGCTCACAGGCTTTTAAGACCCCAAACGCTACTCACCAAGGTAGAATGTAGAACATTGTCTTTATAAACTGTGTTATGCCAATTGAGCTAGGGAAGACCGTAAGTTTTATCATCCTAACTTGAACACTCTTAAGAGGGGGCACCATCAATAATTACTTTAGGACAACAGATGTAATTGGTACCATTTCAGGAAAACTGGAACGAATGTTCACCTGTTTATAAGGAGTGCATTTCTTTTCCTTTTAAATACGGAAACTGAGGAACTGTAGGTAAGAAATACAAGGCTTTTATTCAAGTAGTAAAGGTGAAGCATGCTTTGCTATGTTCTGCTCTAAATTTGAGATCTCTCTTGGTCAGTTCCCCACAGACACAAACGTATGATATGGCATTTGTTATGTAGCAGACATTTCCTGTGTGGGATTGCTAATTATACCTACGGGAACAGAAGACCTCCCTGAGAGTAGAAACATGATGTGGTGAGAGTGATAAACTATTGAGCCAGACATACACATACAGCAGAAAGATGGAAAGAATCAAGGACTGTAAACAAATTCTAAAAATCACCTGACACTGCCAGATGGATCTCTTAGGTCCAATTTCCTTGACATTTATGTGCTCAGCGCCTTCTCCTCTGAAATCTCTGCATTTGGCTAATGGTGGAGGATGTACAGCAATTTTGAACACTACTGCATGCTTGGCTCATTGCAGCTGACATTCTTCTCCACCCAGATGTCCAATAAATTTTCAGTGCCTGAATGTGTAAAGGGAGCACTGGAGATAAAGAGGCTCCCTGTTATCATGGAACTTTTCTTCTTGTGAGGATATAAGTATGATCCTATGAAGACAAAGTTCAGAATGGTTGCATGTAAAAAAAAAAAAAGAAAGAAAGAAAAGATAGTTTCCTGCCCTTGCTAATCTCTAGGTTATCTTTGAACTTTGGTTGCAAGTAACAGGGTGATCCCCCCTTATCCAGGACCATATAAACTACCTTATGTATTAATGGTTATAAAAATGGCAATAATAAAAACAATTACTCTTCATTGAGTGTCTATAATACATAAAGCACGGTGCAAGGGCCCATATATGCATTATTAATCCTTACAAAGATTAGGTAGGTATTATTGTTGCCATAAGGAGCCCTGGTGGTACAGTGGTTAAGTGTTCATTTGCCAACTGAAATTTCAGCAGTTTGAACCTACCAGCCACTCTGCAGGAGAAAGATGTGACAATTGTTTCCACAAAGATTACAGCCTTGGAAAATGTATGGGGCGGTTCTACTCTGTCCTATAGGGTTGCTTTGAGTCGGAATTGACTCAACGACAATGGGTTTGGTTTGGATTTGGTTTATTGTTGCCATCTCACAGATGAAAAATTATCTCCACAGGGTAACGTGATGTTCACAGCATCACAACATTGGTGAGTAATAGAGCTGGGATTCAAATTTGAGTCTTTCTGACTACAAAGTCCTCATACTTTTATTTGTGCCATGTTTAGTTTTTCTGAGCCTCAATTTATTCATATGTAAAACAAGGGTGTGGAGATCTATTTCATGGGCTTGCAGTGAGGATTGCATACAAAAATTTGTAAAAAATGCCTGATGCCATGATTAGGTTAGGCCTCCTACACCACTTTAGTGACCATATCCCAAGACCAAACTACTCTGGTGGCATTGCTCTTCATGACTTTTCCACTTTTCCAATTGAAGCTTTGATCATGTCTTTAAAACATACCCCTTCCCACCACCACCCATGGTTCTGGTCCCAATGCCCATAATAATAATCATGATATTGATTATGATAATACCATTAATAATACCATTAGCAACAATAATTGGCCACTTACTATGTTCTGTAACTTTTACAAATATTATCTAGTTTAAGCAATCCCATGTGGCACTTTAGTTATCCTTATTTTAAAGAAGAGAAAACAGACATAAGAGGTTCATGATTTGCCCAAGATCCCACGCTGATAAATGGCAGAGCCAGATTGCAATCCACGGCAGTCTGTCTCCAGACCCTGTGCTCTTCCTAACTATTCATCACTTACTTCTATCCTCCATAGGCTAAGATAATTCAAGGATCTCACAACATCTTATAAGGTTAAAACTTGCTTACACATACAGATACTCCTCAAGGTCAGACAATTAAAATAGGTTGGAATGATAGAAGGATGGAAGAAAAATACTCCCTCCCCTAAATGTATGCTTATTTAAGTAAGTCTAGGTCCACAGTCACAGAAACCGGTTGAAAAGGAAATAAGAGCTTTGAAGACTTCAAAATTGCAACGGGGAGATCAGTAATGAGAAGATCTCATACCACAGAGATATTGCGTGAAAAAAATCATACAAATAATTTTTTGCATGCGAAAATGGTAAGAACAAACAAACAAAAAAAGAAACTAAGAGGACCACAGTGGAAGAAAAAGGAAGATAATTTGATACACATTAGAGGAACTGTTTGGGGAACAGAAAGACAATGATGGACAATGGCCAAGTTCCAAAGCCATGAAATCAGGCAGGACATAGAAGAACCAGGGACTGCATGAACAGAAAAAGAAAACCTTTATTTAGGAAAATCCTTTAGAAGAAAATCAGAAGTACTTCACACTCTGAATGTGCTAAGGTGCTGAGGAACATACTCTGGTCTGAACTTAGGAAAAGACCTGGAGACATCAGTAAAAAATTAACAAGAGATTATATTTTCAGTTACTGAAGAATTGAGAGAGACAAAGAAAATAACAAATGCTTCTGTAAACATTTATTATTGTGCTATTCTATATAAACTATTCTATATAAAGTTAACTGAGATAATATGTAACTATATAAATTTTCTCCAGAGTTTGCCATATTTTCATGAGGTCAATCTTGTCCATGGTTATAAGGCCTGCTGGCCACATCTCCATGCTGTTCACTTGTGGCAGATGCCCTTAGTCCAGTAGTCACCCAGTAACTTTTCACTCCCTGCGCCTCTCCAGCCTAGTTGTGATGATGGCTTCCTGCCATTGCTAATCTCCTGGTTATCTCCCTGTCCCCTGTTTGACACTAAGCAACTCTGATTATCTGGGGAAAAAATTCCCTGCATTCAATTCCCATTGTTGGAACAACTTAAAATGTTCCTTTGTTATGAAGGAAGTACATGCATTAGTTTCCTAGGGCTGCTGCAATCAATTTCCGTAGGCTAGGAGGCTTAAAACAACACATATTAATTTTCTCACAGTTCAGAAGCTCAGAATCTCAAAATCACAGTGTCTACAAGGTAAGTTCCTTTTGAAGCTGTGAGAGAGAATCTGTTCCATGCCTATTTCCTAGATTCTGGTGATTGCTAGCAATCCTTGGCATTCCTTGACTTGTGGACACATTACTCCAGTCTCTTCACTCATCTTCACACAACCTTCTCCTGGTTCCCTGTATCTCAACTTTCTCTATTCTTTCTTTTATAAGGGTACCAGTGATTGGATTTAGGGCCTGCTGTAAATCCAGGATGATTTCATCTTGAGATCCTTAACTTAATTACATCTGTAAAGACCCTAATTCCAAATAAAGTTACATTCACAAGTACAAGGGGTTAGGACTTGGACATGTATTTTTGGGGCTACTATTCAACCCACTACATTAGATTTTCCTCTGCTTTTCTGTTTAGACCCTAAAAGATACAAAATAGTCCCCACTTTCACATTAGATCAGTGGTTTCACTAGAACTTTCTGTGATGATGGAAATGTCTTATATCTACACTGTCCAATATGGTAGCTATTAGCCACATGTGGCTATTGAGTACTTGAAATGTGGCTAGTGCGACTGAGGAACTGAATTTTAAAATTTATTTCATTTTAATTAATTTAAATTTAAATAGCTACATGTACCTGGCAGTCACAGTATTTGACAGCGTAGTTCTATAGGGAAAAATTGACAAACACCACTAACTATAATTCAGAATGATGAGCCCTATGAGAGTGGACACTTGGGGAAAGTGGAGTCTGTAATAGAGCCACAGAAGACAGGGCATATGAGGGAAGCTTTGCCCAGTTGGAAAGGTGCTTTCAGCTATCAAAACAGCGTGCATAAAGGCACATCACATGTAGAGCATAGCGTCCCTGGAAGAAGTGAGGCTGCAGAGGTGCTTTGTTGATAACTCAGTCACTACATGCCCTTTGTTCATGATGTAAAGCAGGAGTGAAATGTTCATACTTAATTTTGAAAGGTAGCCCTACCTGGAAGTAAAGGAGCCCTGGTGACACAATGGTTAAGTGGCTATTAATCGAAAGGTTGGCTGTTTGAGCCCACATAGCAGCTGCACAGGAGAAAGACCTGGTGATCTGCTTCCATAAAGATTACAACCAAGAAAATTCTATGAGGCAGTTCTGTCACATAGGGTCACTGTGAGTTGGAATCGACTCAATAACACTCAACAACAACAATAACCTGGAAGTAGAAGAGAGAATGATTTGGAGGAGGGAGGCCCAGAACAGTTTCCTGCTATAATTCTTCATTCAGAATCTCAGCAATCATGTATGGCAAGCACTACAATTATATTAGTTTGAGAGATAAGGAAATTGCACTGAGTTTACCTAAGAAAATCATGTACATGTTAGGGTTCTATATGTACAAGCTAGTTAGTAAAGGCATTCTATTCTGCAGAGCATTAAAGCCTTTTAAAAAAAAAAAAATCTCTTTGCTAGTTTCCTAGGCAGGCTAAGGCATTACATAACATGTAAAAAATAAAAAAAAAGGAATGAAAATGTCCCCTATGGAAGTTCACCTTCACTCAGAATCTTTGAGAGATGACTAAGCTATCTGTCTTTCAGCTGTAGACCCTTTGGATTTGGTGACAGCAGTAATTCCTCTCTGGTAATTCTTGGCTAATGCGTTAGCATTCACAGTAATTTCTGCCATTAGGAAAGCTCCACTGTGCACCATAATGGTTTCTGCTCTGTAATTGTAGGGATCCTCATTAATCTAAAAGAATATTATGACATTGTGGGCTTACAGGACAGATAATTCTTGACTGACAGAATAAAGGCCCAAATTATGCTGCTTTTGCTGATGACAGGTACAGAGATCTTTTTTTTTTTTTTTTTACTTCTTGCAAAATTAGGATTTAGCAGCTGTAAGAAAATTCCTTGTATAATGAAAATGGTTGGTGTTCAAACACAACTAATTCCAGACCTGCTTTGAGGAAATCTTTTATTTCAAGAAGCGATTAAAATTTCCAATCTGTTTTCTGGTGGCAATTTTATTGAAAAACCTGCATTTAAAGCAGACTTTTAAAAAATGCATGAGGTGCACTTAGCCCGAACGCACCATGTTAGATGCTGCTGCCTGGAATCTGAAAGCTCACGGAATTTTACAGACTTCTCTGGACAGTCTCCAAGACATGTTTGACATACGTTAATTTTTTAATACTCATTTCTTCTTGATGAGAAAGAATTGACTTTGGAGGGTAGGTTCTTCTTTTTTATTAAGTAGGTAAAGACTTTACTTTTTTTTTAACTGAGAAAAGGAAAAAAGATAAGACTTACAACTTAGACAAAATAGATAGCAAAAAGACTTCTCTCTACTTTTTTTTTTAACTGAGAAAAGGAAAGAAAGATAAGACTTACAACTTAGACAAAATAGATAGCAAAAAGACTTCTCTCTAGTATCTTCCCTCTGTATATAAGCTATCACCTATTTAGTTCTCACAGATGATTTACTCTGTATAACAGTCTTCAAAATTTAGACCTGCTCTGTTTCTATCAGTGAAGAAAGTGAAGTCCAGAAAGATCAAAGTGACTTTTTCAAGATCACATAGATTTTTGGTGACAGATCTAGAGAAGAATTAAGCCCTGTTTTCCTTTTTCAGTTCAGTGATATTTTTCCTACAACATCATGCTGACTTAAATCAATAAATATTTATTTAATATCTACTCGGTGCCTGTTATTTGCTAGACATCAGACATGGCTTTTGACACCAAGAAGTTTGCAACTGTTTTTTGGAAAAAGAAGCTAGCGTACATGTAATTATCTTTAAATAGTGGTAACAACACTAATAACTTTACAGATACATTGTCACTTAATCATTAACTATGACCTTAGGTGATGATTACAGTCATTAGCAACAATTTAGGCATGAGGAAACAAACAGAAGGTCAGAAAGTAAGTGATGGTATTGGCATTCATATCCAGGCCATATGACTATAGAGCTCAAACACTTAACCTTTACTGTCTTCTGACAGCAGGTGTAATGTGGAGTCAGAGAGGGAAGATAACAGTCTAAGCTGGAATTGGAGAAATGGCATAAGTGCAAAGGACTTGAGCAGAGCCTTGGAGGTGGAAAGGATTTAGATAGGCAGCAGAGAAGAGGAGTATATTTTTTGTTGGGAGAATAGAATGATGCTATATGAGTTGCATGATATTTTGGGGGAGATGGGGAGTGCAGAGGATAGTAATATACAATAGATTGGTCAAGGCACAGTGTCTCAACTATATCAACAATATGTTGATAATTGGAAACAACATCCCTCTCATACACATCTATGTATTTCTGCTCAGGGATGTGCATCTGTTAACCTTTTCTCATTACTTATCAACTCAAGTGGAATTTGTTGCAATTAATGACATGTCAGGATTTCAGTGGTTGGTGGTCAACCCTATCTCTCTCCCTGACAGAACATATGGAAATGAGGAGTTGCGCCCCTTATCTATGGGGCTGATGTGACCTTGCCATATGGACACATTTCCTCAGAATAAAGTCTTGAGGAACTTTGTTGAATTTTACATACTCTGAGTACTGTCAGAGGAAGACTCTAATTGGCAAGGCATCTAAGAATAGGTGCCCTTTTGCAATTCCAAAAGCATTTCATTCTCTAGTGAGAAGGTCAAAAATGTTCTCCCTTACCAGTGAATAGGTATTGTGTTGACAGCTCCTGATGCCATTGGTAATGTATTAAATTAGTTTCCATCAAACTCTGCATAGTGGAAAATATGACTCAAGGTGGACACTATGTACACTCCAAAGAAGCATGCTTTGGGGAAAACTAACATCCTAACCAACACTGCATAGTTGATCTCATGCCCTAGCTCATTGGAGGATTTTCTTTCCAAAGTGATCAATCTTCTTGTAACTAGTCATCATCCTCTTGTTGCCACACATCCCACACCTTGGATCACTGTTCCAAAGAAAAAGAGATAAGTGAGTTTTCTGCTTTCTATGAGCTTGAAGAGCTCACTTTTTACCCTATAAACTGCATGCAGTCTTTTAAAATTAAAAAAAAAGTTACTTGTTTTTATGACAGTGACACATGATCTCTGATTCAAGCAATATATAAAAATACAAAAAAAGAAAGCAATAACTTACTCAAAATTTCTAGAACGCAACCATTGTTAATATATAATCATATATAGAGAGTTTTGTTACCTCTCTATCAGGCGAGAAGCCCTGGTGGTGCAGTGGTTAAGCATTCAGCTGCTCAATGAAAAGGTCGGCAGTTCAAATCCACCAGCCACTCCTTGCAAACCCTATGGGGCCATTCTACTCTGTCCTATAGAGTCACTATGAGTAGGGATCAACTCCATGGTAATGGGTTTTTGGTCTATCAGGTGGATATATAGACAAAAATATTTTAAAAATAAATAACACTATACTTTCTTTTAAAAAAACAAGGCAGCATATTTTAGCCTACTAGTGTTTAACAGAAGAAAAAGTAGATATAGTAAAAGGGCTAGAATCTCTGAATTTCTGATGAACATTATTATTTTACCATTTCTTTTTGCTAAAGGAGACATTTCTACACAGTCTTTCTAAAGATAAATAATTATAAAAAAACATTTAGAAATTGAAAACGTTATTTTTTAACTATATAATTCAGTTTCATTTAGTAGAAATTAAGGAAAATTATAGCATGGTGATATTAGCACTTTTGTATTTGTAAAATTTATATTCTATTCTATAATCATAATTCCTACACTTGTTTAGTGCTGATTTTATTGCTTAAAGGATTAACGTTTCCCACCAGTTTCTCACTTCCTGTGTTCTTTATATTTGATTTAGCTATTGTTAAAGCAACATTGTGATAAATGGAGAAAAGATTGAAGTTGTTAAGGATTTCATTTTACCTGGATCCACAATCAACACCCATGGAAAGAGCAGCCAAGAAATCAAACAATGCATTGAATTGGGCAAAGCTGCTGCAAAAGACCTTTTTAAGTGTTAAAAAACGAAGATGTCACTTTAAGGACTAAGGTGTGTCTGACCCAAGCCATGGTGCTCTCAGTCACCTCATATGTATGTGAAAGCTAGGCAATGAATAAGAAAGGCTGAAGAAGAATTGATGCCTTTGAATTAGAGTGTTGGTGAAAAATGTTGAATATACAATGCCAAAAGGATGAACAAATCTGTCTTGGAGGAAGTCCAACCATAATGCTCCTTAGAAGCAAGAATGGGGAGACTACGTCTCGCATACTTTGGACATGTTAACAAACCCATATTTGAGAGATAGTTTTGCTGGATAGATAATTCTTGGCTGGCAGTTTTTTTTCCTTCAAGGCTATCTATATGTCAGCCCATTGCCTTCTTGCCTGCATCGTTTCTACTGAGTAGTCCAAGCTTATTCTTATTGACTCTCCTTTGTAGATGACTTTTCTTTACCCCAACCACTCTTAAAATTCTCTCTTTATCTTTGGTTTTGGCAAGTTTGATTATGTCTTGGTGACTTTCTTTTGGGATCTACCTTACGTGGGGTTCGATGAACATTTTGGATAGATATCTTCACATCTTTCACGATATCAGGGAAGTTTTCTGCCAACACATCTTCAAGATTTCTCTTTTTATTTTCTGTCCCACTCCCCATACTGGTACTCCAGTCACTCATAGATTATTCCTCTTGATAGAGTCCCGCATAATTCTTAGGGTTTCTTCATTTTTTTAAAATCCTTTTATCTGATTTTTCCTCAAATAAGCTGGTGTCAAGTGTTTTGTCTTCAATCTCACTAATTCTGACTTCCATTGCCTCAATTCTGCTCCTATGACTTTCTGTTGAGTTGTCCAATTCTGAAATTTTATTGTTAATCTTCTGGATTTCTGATTGCTGTCTCTCTATGGATTCTTGCAGCCTGTTAAATTTGTCATTATGCTTTTCTCTAATCTATTTAATTCCCTCTATTGTGTGTTCTGCATTTTGATTAATTTCCTTCCTAATTTCTTGAAGAGTTCTGTATATTAATCTTTTCAATTCTGCCTCTGGTAATTCCAAGAAATTTTCCACCTCTGGAAAATGTCTAGATTCTTTATTCTGGGAGCTTGCTGAAACCATCATGGATTGTCTCTTTATGTGATTTGATATTGACTGTTGTCTCTGAGCCATCAAGAAGTTATTATATTTATTTATGTTTGCTTACTGTGTCCTAGCTTCTTGTTTTTTTTTGTTTGATATGCTCAAATAGGCTGCTCGTATGAGCTAGTTTGATTATTGGCACCTTTGAACCGCTAATGTCCTGTCACCAGGTGGTTAGATCTGTTACTAGGTATGTGAGCTCAGGAGTCCGCCTGCTCCTCCTGTATGGATTCAGATCAGGTGCTCAGGTAGAGAGCGACCAAGTGTGTGGTTTAGCTCTCACTTACAGTCCTAGACAGGCATAGGTGATTGGTGTAGGCACAGGCATCTGGCTGCAGCAGGGGGACACACTCTGTGAGCAAGGAAGGGGGCTGACGGCCACCCCCGAGAGTCCAGGAGGAAAGAGTGTCCCTGTTCCCTAGAGTGTGTAGGCGGGTGGGTTTTGCAGCCAGACTACGAACAGCTAATGCTGTTGGCTGTAAGGACTGGGGGACACCTCTTATTCATGCCCCTATTGCAGGTGGCTAGGTGACATGGGTGGAGCCACCAGTTCTCAGGCCCCTGATATGGGGAGGTGAAGACCCTGCGTAACAGGCAGAGCAGTGTCAAATGTTAAGATCCTGCCCCTTCACAACTGTAACAGTTGAAGTTAGATTTCCGGTATATACCCTGCTGTACTGCGGTAATGAGGGCCTACGTTGTTGAGATGGGCCCACACAAGTCTCTGCAGGGGGAAAGGCATTCAAAGTCTGTGGATCCCTTATGCCTGTGCCTAGGCAAAGGAGCTGTGCCTACCCTGGCTTCCTGGCTTAGGGGAGCTGGCAGTTTGTTTTTTCCCATTTGTTAATTTGTTCACTCTCCAAGGCAGGGAGAACAGCTCTGGGTGTGTGACAGATCTTGTTTCCGGCCCAGGGGACTTGGCAATTGGTGAAGCTGGTTCAGGACCCAGTACAGAGCAGGGGACAGGGAAGTAAATGAGAGAGAGGTTTTTCCATTAGGGGGATGTTTTTGATCTGTGTGGTAGGCCGTATGCAACTACTTATCTTTTACCAATGAGGGCTGCTTCTCACTGGTTCTGGATGGCCGTGTAGACTCTCTGGTGCTGGATCTCTCCCAGTGTGGAAAATGCACCTCCCGAGCATGGCTGCTTTCCTGTCTCACTGCTTACCCCCAAGTTGATCAGGCCTAAAGGGCTCAGGCTCTCGCTGGGTCAGGTTTGGCAACTCCTCACTGCTTCTGAACCATCTCTCCCTCCCCCTGCCACTCAGTCCGGCTCCTCAACTCTGCCTTTGATGTTCAAGGCTCCCAGATTGCCATATATAATTGAATCACTTGTTTTTTCGGGTCTTTGTTGTAAGATGGTCCACCAAAAACGTCTGACTACTCCACCAACTTGGCCCAGAAGGGCTTTTTTTTTTTTAAATTCCAATTTTGCAAAGGTCTTTGCATAGCTATACCATTGAACAATTACTTTTCTTACTTTCATAAAGTTTGTAAAGTGTATAAAAATAATAATTTTATTTGTTTCTTTTGATTGTTAGTAAAATGGGTATATTTTAAAATAACATTTTAATTACCATAATAAAAAACAGAACCCATTGCCATCGAGAGGATTCCAATTCATAGCAACCCTATAGGACAGAGTAGATCCGCCCCATAGCGTTTCCAAGGAGTTATTGGTAGATTCAGACTCGAGCATTTAGTTAGCTGCCATATGCTTAACCACTGTGCCACTAAGGCTCCAATTACCTTAACAAGACTATCTTTTTCCAGAATCAAAATTATGTGATATACAGGGTAAATAGCTTTAAATAAAAATTAGAATTAATTTTCCTCTGTTCCGTTTCATAGTATGAATGTTGATATCTTAAAATTATCTGCATAACAGTAAGAAGTCCTTAGTATTAGTGTTATTCAACTTATTTTTTTTGTTATATGTCAACTTATTTCTCTTGATTTTATCTTACATATATATTAAAAAACAAAAACAAACAACTTTGCTTCATGAAGTGAATATTTTTAAATAATACCAGATTGAGGGGATGATAAATTACCTAAACAGAGAGCAAAAATGCCAAATTTGGAATACTGAGTAAAGGAATTTATGGCAGGAGAGAATATTTGATGTGTCTTTCTGGTAAACTAGTTTAAGATAAAAATTTGGTTACACTGCAAATAAATAAATATGTAGACATTGATATCTGCAGTTTAAAATTATTAAATGTATTTTTAAAATAATTTTAGAACCTAGTAAAAAATTTCAAACCTGATAGCTCTTTATAAGGAAAAAAATTCCTTATTTTTTTCCTAAATAGGATTCTTAAATTATAGAAATCAAGGTTTGAAGGTATTTTAGAGTCAATCATAATATCTTGTGCTTCAATGCTGGTTTATACTATTTACATAAAATGTTTTCTTGGCATTTTTCTCTCACTGTACACATTCTCTAAATGGGAGGTCCTTGGGTATTGTTAATTTTGCTTAAGTTGTTGTTAGGTGCCGTTGAGTTGGCTCCAACACATAGTGACCCTTATATACAACAGAACGAAACACTGCCTGGTACTGCACCATCCTCACAATCATTGCTAAGTTTGAGCCCATTAGTGCAGCCACTGTGTAGATCCATCTTGTTGAGGGGTTTCCTCTTTTTTGCTGACCCTCCACCAAGCATGATGTCCTTTTCCAGGGACTGGTTCCTCCTGATAACGTGTCCAAAGTATGTAAGACAAGTTTGCTTAAGAGGGAGCTACATATTAATAAACAGATCTTGGCTTGCTGTGCAGAAGCTGTGCCTTGTCTCACAGCTGCCTAATAGTGGAACCAATAAAGAAAAGGGGGGAAATAATATATGAGATAGAAAAATAGTTGAACTCTGTATACACTTCTCAAGCTAAGTATAGACTTCTCAAGAAAAAGTGATTCTGTACAGAAAACCAAATTACTCTTAACTTTTATTGTTGGGAGCTCCAGTCAGACGAGAGTTCTGAAATTGTTGAAATTCAGTTCAGTTTAGTTCAGTAAACGTTTTCTGTCAACTAAATGTCAAAATTTAGACTGGAGCTGGTAAGAAATAGATGTACAAAACAGGCCCTGCCCTTAAGAAGTTGACAGGTTGGGGGTAGGGGAAGGAAAGAAGCAGTAAACAAACGTTTACCCTAGATTAGGAGAAGTACGATATGCACAATGAAAGCACAAGCACAAGAGGAAAATGGTGAGTTAGGGAAGGTTCTCCAAAAGAATTAATGCCTGAGCCCCTTCTGGAAGATATTTAAATTAAAAGAGTTTGCCAGACTGATGGGGTGGAAGTAGGGGCCATTTCAAACAAGAGGACAGGATGTATAATAGCAGAGATATGTAAAATAGCATGGATTTCTCTTAAGAAATCAGATATTACTATTGAGCATAAAGTGTGAAGGGAAATTAGTTGAAAATAAGATTGGGAGAAATAATCACATGTCGAACTATACAGGGCTACCTATGTTATACTAAGCATGTTGAACTTGTCCTTGGAGACTACGAGGAGCCACTAAAAAAGGGTAAGTAAGAAAATAACTAAGGAGCACTGGTGGTGCAGTGGTTAAATGTTTGTCTAGTAACTGAAAGGTAAATGGTTCAAACCCACCAGCTGCTCCATGGGAGAAAGACTGGGCAGTCTGCTTCCATAAAGATTTACAGCCTTGGGAACTCTATGGGGCAATTCTACTCTGTCCTATAGTGTGGCTACAAGTTGGAGTGGACTCGATGACAACGGGTTTGTTTGTTTGTTTTGTTTTTTTTTGGTAAGAAAGTAACAGAGTCCCTGGGTTGTGCTTGGCTGATGACCAAAGGTTGGCTGTTGGAGCCAACACAGAGACACCCCTGAGAAAGGCCTGGCAATGTACTTTAAAAAATCAGCCACTGAGGAGACTTCTGGCAAAATGGCATTCTAGGCAGAAGCACCATGACATCCCTCCACAGCAAAGACCCAAAAAACTAAGCCAAACAGAGAAAACAGCAATCCTGAAACCCTAAAACATCAAATGAAGAGATAAAGAATTCAGCCAAGCACCAAATGGACTGAGAAAACTGACAGAGAACGGAGAGGGAGGAGAGATCCATGCAGAGGTCCCCTGTCAGCTAACGCAGGGTGGATCTGCCATGTTGGACTCCTATCAGAGACCAGCAAACAGGTGGTACGAGAAAACAGCTTCACGGAGCTTCCAGCAGGAGACAAAACAACCTGTAATTTGTGATATACGCTTTCCCACGCCCCACCCTTCTTCACCCCCACTTGACCTCCTCTGCTTCCTGTGGCCACAGTCTGTTGGCTGGGAAGCACTGGCTGCTTGGATTCCATCTGCCTGCACTGGACAACCCCCTGAGTGACATTTGTTGGCTACTGGTGTTGCATTTTTCCACTTCTTTTGAATTCTTCGTTACCTCTCATCACCTTCCCCTCCTTTCGCTCAAATACCTGGCTCCGTGCACCATCTTTGCTTCTTTCTAAGGGGCCGTGGAGCTCTGTTTGAGTGTGGAAATTTTTCCCAGTCTGGGTTGCCATGCTGGTGGGATCTTGGGGCTTTTGCTTCCTTGTTTGTTTTGAATTGTTTCTTTGCTTTCTTTTCCTTTTCTTGAGTTGGGAGCCCATTCTGGCCGGGCACTGCTACACAGCTTGGGACCTACCACGTCAGTTTGCACAGATGTGCACAGGGATCCCTGACGGCATTCCTTTTTTCATGTTCTTTGGGGGCTTTTCTTGTTCTTTTTTTTTTTTTAATTTGTTTTGTTTCCTTTTCCCGCTTTTTCCCTTTTTGTCTTTATTACTCAGTTTCTTGTCTCTCTGTACCTGCCTTCTCTTCCTGTTCCCTGAATACCTGCTGCTGAATACCCCTTTGCCTTCTAGCTAGGCAGTACTGCAACACCTGGGAACAACTTCCCCAGATCTTGTAGCCACACTAGTGGGATCCCTGGGAGCTTTGCTGTTCTTTTTTGTTTCTATTTTCTATTTATTCATACTTTTCTATTTTTTTCTTCCTCTTCCCCTTTTTGTTTTTCTCAATTTCATAGTCTCTCATCTCTCCACTCCAACAGCAAGCTTCCCAGCACTTTTTTGTTTGTTTATATGTTTTTGGCTCCTGTTCCTCTCTCCTCTCTCCAATATCCATCTTAGCTCCACACGTAACAATCTCCCCCCTCCATCCTGCTTACCTGCACCATGCACTTAACATCACACAAACAAGCAGCACAGGCACAGCCTATCGGAACCTGTGCTGCATGGATTACCGTCCCTCCCTGGTAGCTGTAGTAAGTGCCACAAACAACCCATCCCAGCAACTCCTCTTCAGCTAGACCAGCCCTGCTGTACCATACCTGATCAAGTGACCATGCCAGTTGGAGAAGGAGTCAAAAAGTATCGTTCCCGCAGACAAGGAAACAACAAAGAACACACAGCCCGCCTGCTCAGACATAGCCAAATTTTAAAAAAAAAGGACAAAACAAACAAAACTACAATGAATAAATGAGAAAAATAACTACCAAATGCCCCGAAGACAGCAGACAATATAAAAACATTTACAAAAACAGGACAGGATGGTTGCAGCAGGCGTCTAAAACAAAACACCAGAAGACTTTCCGGCACAAGAAAAGGCACTAGAACTACTTGATAGAGAATTCAAATCTCTAATACTCAGAATTATCCACGAGTTAAAGAAAAAAGCAGACAAAAATGAGGAAAAAATAGAGAAATTCATAGAAAATATAGACAAAAAAAGGAAAAATTCCGGAAAGTAACGCAGGAAGAAAATGACAAAATAAATTCACAACTAGAAATTATACAAAAATAACAATTAGAAATCAAAAAGGTAAACAACAAGATTTCAGAAATGGACAGTCCCATAGAAGGGCTGAGGAGCAGATTTGAAATCGTGGTAGATGGGATTGGTGGAATTGAAGACAAACACTTGGGTACAACTCTGTTCAAGAAAAACTCAGAAAAAAAGAAAGAAGAAAAATGAAAAGACCCTCAGAGTTATGTGGGATACAATCAAACGCAAAAATTTTCGAGTGATTGGAGTTCCTGAACGGGGGAGAAAACAGAAAACAAAGAGAGGATCATTGAAGAATTGCTGACAGAAACTTTCTCCAATATCAGGAAAGATGAAAAGCTGGCCATCCGAGAAGCTCAACAAACCCCATATAGGATAGACCCCAAAATAAAATCACCAAGGCATATCATAATCACACTCATAAAAACCAAAGACAAAGAATCCTGAGAGCAGCTTGTGAAAAACAAGAAGTCACATACAGAGGAGAAACAATAAGACTAAGCTCAGATTATTCGCCAGAAACCACACAGGCAAGAAGGCAATGGGATGACATATATAAAACCATGAAAGAAAAAAATTGCCAGCCAAGAATAATATACCCCACA
>NW_004444051.1:3449670-3512264 GCF_000243295.1 Trichechus manatus latirostris
GAGAATGAAGAGAACAGGATACAACGAAAAGATTAGTCCATAGGACTAATGAACCACAGCTACCAAGGCCTCCACCAGACTGAGTCCAGTACAGCTAGATGGTGCCCGGCTACCACCACTGACTGCTGTGACTGGGCTCACAACAGAGGGTTCTTGACAGAGCTGGAGAAGGATGTAGAACAAAATTCTAACACATAAAAAAGACCAGATTTATTGGCCTAATGGAGACTGGTGAAACCCTGAGAGTATGGCCCCCAGACACCCTTTTAGCTCAGTGGTGAAGTCCCTTCTGAGGTTCATCATTCAGCCGGGGATTGGACAGCCCCATAAAACAAGACGGGACTAATGAGGCACAGCAGTCCAGGGACAAGGACTAGAAGGCAGAATGGGACAGGAGAGCTGGTGATAGGGAACCCAAGGTTTAGTAAGGACAGTGTTGATGTGTAGTGAGGTTGTTAACCATTGTCATAGGGCAACATGTATACTAACTGTTTAATGAGAAACTATTTTGTTTTGTAAACCTTTATCTAAAGTGAGAATAGCAGCACAATTGGAAGAGCATAGTCGATGTTGCTGAACTGTGCATGTAGATGTTTTTGAAATGGTATATCTTTGGCTGTGTATAATTTCACCAAAAAAATAAAAATATAGAAGTTCAAGAAGGGAGAGGGTTGACATATCGTAGGGTTGTTAACCAATGTCATAAAACAATATATGTACTACTGTTTAATGAGAAACTACTTGTTCTGTAAACCTTCACCTGAAGTACAATAAAAAAAAAAAAAAAATCAGCCATTGAAAACTCTGTGGTGCACAGTTCTACCCTGACACACATGAGCTGCCATGTGTTTAAGGAAGTAATTAAATCTGTATCCTGTGGAACTAGAAAGGGAGAAACCTTTGGCAAGGTTATGCCCTAATAGTTTGACTGATAAAGTATCATGAGTTGGAAGTAGTGTATGGATTAAAAATGTATTTAAGAGATAAGGACAGAAGGGGTTCTGGTGTATTTAGCAGATGAGGTTGATGATTGCTTATTGAATATAAGGAAGATTTAAAAGTCAGTGCTGTCCCTCAGATTTATGCTTTGGGTGATTGGATGTAGAATGATAGCAACCACCAAAGTAGGGAATGGAGAACAAAGCTCAGGTTTGTAGGGCATGAATAATAATAATAATATTTCTTGACTACTGCTTCCATGAGTGTTGATTGTGGATCCAAGTAAAATGAAATCCTTGATAACTTCAGTCTTTTCTCCGTTTGTCATGATGTTGCTTATTGGTCCAGTTGTGAAGATTTTGTTTTCTTTATGTTGAGGTGTGATCCCTACTGATGGCTGTAGTCTTTGATCTTCATCAGTAAGTGCTTCAAGTCCTGTCCACTTTCAGCAAGCAAGTTGTGTCATGTGCATAACACAGGTTGTTAATATGTCTTCCTCCAGTCCTGATGCCTGATTCTTCTTCATATAGTCCAGCTTCTCGGATTATTTGCTCAGCATACAGATTGAATAAGTATAGTGAAAGGATACAACCCTGACCCACACCTTTCCTGACTTTAAACCATGCAGTATCCCCTTGTTTTGTTTGAACGACTGCCTCTTGATCTATGTACAGGTTCCTCATGAGCACAATTAAGTTTTCTGGGATTCCTGTTCTTGGTAATTTTATCTATCATTTGTTATGATTCACACAGTCAAATGCCTTTGCATAGTCAATAAAACACAGGTAAACATCTTTCTGGTATTCTCTGCTTTCAACCAGGATGCATCTGGCATCAGCAATGATATCCCTGGTTCCATGTCCACTTCTGAATCTGGCTTGACTTTCTTGCGGTTCCCCGTCTATGTACTGCTGCAGCCACTTTTGAATGATCTTCAGCAAAATTTTACTTGCATGTGATATTAATGATATTTTGTGATAATTTCCACATTCAGTTGGATCACCTTTCTTGGGAATAGGCATAAATAGGGATCTCTTCTAGTTGGTTAGCCAGGTAGCTGTCTTCCAAATTTCTTGACATAGATGAGTGAGCACTTCCAGTGCTGCATCCTTTTGTTGAAACATCTCAATTGGTATTCTGTCATTTCCTGAAGACTTGTTCTTCAACAATGCTTTCAATGCAGCATGCACCTCTTCCTTCAGTACCATCAGTTCCTGATCATATGGAACTCTTCCTGAAATGGGTAAACATAGACCAGTTCTTTTTGATATTGTGACTCCTTGTATTCCTTCTATCTTCTTTTGGTACTTCCTGCTTTTTTAATATTTTTTCCATAGATTCTTTCAATATTGCAACTCATGGTTTGGATTTTTTTTTTTTTTTTTTAGTTCTTTTAGCTTGAGAAATGCTGAGCGTGTTCTTCCTTTTTGGTTTTCTAACTCCAGATCTTTGCACATGTCATTATAATACTTTACTTTGTCTTCTCGAGCTGCCCTTTGAAATCTTCTGTTCAGCTTTTTCACTTCATCATTTCTTCTGTTAACTACATCAGCTAAAATAAGGTCTGGCCACTGATGTCCACGGTAAAGTTATTGTTAATGGCTTTAGCCAGTGTTTCATTGGTATGGTAGGATCCTAAAGCAGATTGGAGATTATTTATGGATATCAGTTTTCCCTGTTAATCTATGGTTCCTTAGATAAAACTCACCAATATCTGTGATTTTTATTCTTTAAAAACATAGCTCTAAACATATAATTTTGTACTTTAGAGTACTTAGGTTAATGTACTACATAAGTGCCCAGTACATATATATATTTAGAAACAGAATTTGTCAACTGCAGTGTGATGCCTAGAGAAGGAAAGAATTATAGAAATTGAGTCATGAATATTAGAAATGCCTTTTTGGAAGAATTTAATGCATGGATACATTATCAATAGACATGGAGTTAT
This sequence comes from Trichechus manatus latirostris, assembly GCF_000243295.1. NCBI lineage: Eukaryota > Metazoa > Chordata > Mammalia > Sirenia > Trichechidae > Trichechus > Trichechus manatus. The sequence continues at coordinate 3,452,561 of NW_004444051.1, forward strand.
TCAACAACTTGTTGAGATTGCATAAATTTATAGATCTGAACAAAACTTAGCAATATAATTGAAAATCCTAATTTTTAGAGGGGGAAAAAGAAACTTTAAAAAGTTAAGAAACTTGTCTCAGGACCCACTACCCTAGGTGTTCTGATCATCTGCCCAATGCTTCCCTGTACTGCATGGCACATGGTCTTTGAATCGTTTTCCGTTATTTCTTTTATCTTGTCTGTCCCCTTCATGTAAAATGCCTGACATTACCCTGTAATTATATGGTATGATAGAGTTAGTCCTTACTTAATATTCCACTTGGCAATCAACTATCTTTTCCTTTAGGACAAGAGAACAGCACCCTCCTTTTTTTTTTTTATGACCATGGCATATTCCTGATTATCTGACTGTGGTTAGTGCTGTGTAGGCAGTGCGGTAATAATGTGTACAGAATTCTTCTTATGGTGGGGGTAGTGATGGAGGAGTGGTCAGGAAATTTTACAAGGGGGATGAATAGACACACAATTGACTTCATTGCCTGCCCCCCAGTTCTCACTAAACACAAACACATCTCCTGAACAAAAAAATAATGGATTTTGTTCAAGCTTTTTATAAGCTAATTTAGGCAGAACTCTGTTATTGATATTTATTTTAGAGATTGTACATTTTTAAGATCCCTCCCCCCAAAAACTATAACTAATGCAAATTGTCCATTTTGTGATAAGCAAATATTAGAACAAAAAAATGCTTTCTGAAAATAAATTTTACTGGCTTTGACTCCATCCTTCTTTTCTTGTAAGTCTGCCTTTGATTATAATGGCACTCCAACATTCTCTTAATTTCTACATTCCTTTTCCTATTTTCCTCTGCTTAGTGGAAGTACATAGCTATTGATTATAGTTGCCACAAACAACCTGAGTTGTGAAGTTAAGGCCAGCCCAAAGGGAGGGAAAAAAAAAGATCGTGTTTTCAAATTACTTCAAGAATTGATTTTAGTCAGGGAATTATTTCTTGAATCCTTCTAATGAGGACTTTGAAAGTGTTCTGAAACCACAACAAGATTGTAGGTATGTCGTGCTATGGGATGTGTTTCCTTATCAAGCATAAAGAGAAAGCTAGGGAAAGGGAGAGGGAGGAAGGGAAGAAGATAGGAGAGGAGAGGGAGGGAGGAAGGCGCACCTTTTACTACTTGCATTAGTGATTTGATTTGTGGGTATGTTCTTAAATCAAGTGTTGAGGAAACTATTATTATGGTATATTTTATGTGTTCAATTACTTCTTAACTTTTTATTTTGAACAAAATGGAGACTTACAGAAAAGTTGCAAAAATCTTCATGTCCATATATTCGTCACCCAATTTCCATTAATGCTCATATCTTACATAACCATAGTCCAATGATCAAAACAAGGAAATTAACATTGGTAGGTGGCACAATGGTTAAGAGCTCAGCTGCTAATAAAAGGTAGGTGGTTGGAACTCACACAGTAGCTCTGCAGGAGAAAAGACCAGGTGATCTGCTCCCACAAAGATTACACCCTAGGAAACCCTAGGGGGCACTTCTACTCTGTCATATAAGGTCACTATGAGTCAAAATCAACTCTACGTCACACTACAACAACAGAATACTATTAGCTAAACTGATGACTGTATTTGAATCTCACCTATTTTTTCCCTAATGTCCTTGTTCTAATCCAAGATTCTATCCTGGATCCTACTCTGTGATTGTTATTTCTCTTAGACTGTTGCAGTCTGTAGTAGTTCCTCAGTCTTTCCTTGTCTTTCATGACTTTGTCACTTTAAAAAATTATTGATTAGTTATTTTTTCATGTGGTCCAAGGGTTAAACTAATTTAAACAAAATTTGTATTGCATGCCTAAAATATGCAATACCCTTTTTTTTTCTTCGTAATTTAGATTTATTCAATGTTTTCTAATGATTGGGCTGAGGTTATGTATATTTGGCAAGGATATCACAGAAACGATGTTGTGACTTTCTCTGTGTATCATATCACAGGGCTAATGCTGCTGCTGTGTCTTATTACTCTTATTTTGACCTTGATCACTTAGTTAAGGTAGTTTCTGTGGATTTTCTCCATTGTAAAGTTATTATCCTACCTCCCCTAATAAATAAGTAAGATAAAAGATACTTGGAGACTACGCAAATTCTGTTTCTGGTAAAACTTTTGTCTACTGAATTTAGTACGCACTAGTGGATCCTGTCTGCAACTATTAGTACTGTTTGCGTAAGGGTGGTTTCATGATTCCTCTTTGCTTCCATATTCGTTAATTGGAACTCTACCTGAGGAAGAACTGTCCCTTCTCTCCTAATCATTTATTCACATTTTGGTAATCTTTATTTCCCTAGGAAATTATCCATTTCACCTAAAACCTGTTGCCATCGAGTCGATTCCGGTTCACAGCAACCCTATAGGACAGAGTAGAACCGCCCAATAGAGTTTCCAAGGAGCGGCTGGTGGATTCGAACTGCCGACCTTTTGGTTAGCAGCCTAACGCTTAACCATTGCATCACCAGAGCTCCTAGGTTTTAAAATTTATATGCGTACAAGTATGAAAATCAATATCTTAAGAGTTTTAAAGTTTCTTCTGTTTCAACAATATTTCTCTTTTTGTCATTTCTCATTTTGTATTATGCCCTGTTTCACTTTTTCCTTGATCAAATTAGCTAGTGGTTTATCTATTTTCTATTTTTTAAACACAGAATTTTGATTTATTAATTAGATCTACCAGTATTTTTTTGTTTTAATTCTCTTCATCAGTAATTTCTTTGTATTTCTGTAATTCCATTTCTCTTACTTTCTTTTGGTTTGCTTTGTTGCTCTTTTCCTAGAATTTTTTTTTTTTTTTTTTTTTTTTTTGAGCTGGGGATTTAATTCATTTAATTTTATTCTTTCATTTTTATTAATAAAAGTGCTTAATGCAATACATTTTCCCCTGGTCACTGCTTTAAAAGCATCAAATAGATTGTGATATGTTAAAACAAAAATCATATTAAGCCCATAATATAAATTGATAGTTGTTTATTTAATGTACTCTTCAAAAATTGAGGCAACATTTCTGACTAGAGGATCAAAAATATTCCAAAGAAGAAAAATCTTTCACAGATTTTTATACTTCAGTTTATTCGCTAGTAATTATACATTGCCACAGAAACAGGATTAGAATAGAGTTTACATAATAACAATTTACCCTAAAACACAGCTTTTAGTCTGAACTTTGGAGTTTCTGTTGTTGAAACTGTACATAGATAATCCTTGAAAACAGCACAATGCCCAAGGCTAGACTCTTGCTTGACTTAAACCAATTTTCTCAAGGTTCAAGGTTCAAAGATCATCTCAGGGTGATAGCTTGGGTAGGTCATCTCAACTTCCACGGAACCAAGAAAATCTGAATTCCACGAGAATTAAAAACTGTTTCTCAGATGTATAGTGTTTTCATTATCATCCCTTAAAAATCCTGTAATTTCAGTGCATATTTCCCCTGGCAGCCAGTTGTTTAATAGTTTTTTTTTTTTTTTTTTTTTTTTTAATATTTAGATGAAAGGAACTTCATTGTCATTATTTTGGGGGGTGGTGAGAGTAAATTCTAGTTTTATTGCAGTGATCAGCTGCTAACTGAAAGGTTGGCAGTTCAAACCTACCAGCTGCTCTGTAGGAGAAAAACCTGGCAATCTGCTTCCATAAAGATTACAGCTTAAAAAACCCTATAGGGCAGTTCTATTCTGTCAGCTGGGGTTGCTATGAGTTGAAATTGACTTGATGATACCCAACAACAATTAGCTGGACTGGGAAAACGGTGAGGCAGCTAAGGCACTCACCTAAGGTAAAAAAAAGTAATGAACCATAATCAGATTTACAGATCAAGATAAACAATAATTTAATGCACTATTACAAAAAATTAAACCTACAAGCTATAGTGTATATATGGACCAAACTCCTGTTTTTGTGAATAAAGCTTTATTGGAACCAATACCAGGATTATGGTGAAGTAAGTGAGGCAAGACAGTGAAAAGAGCCAGAGTGTATCTTTATTTAAAAGTTTCTCTCTGACCATTTTTTGTTCTTTATGTTGTTTTTATTCTGTTCGTTGTTTTCTTGTCTTTCAACATTCTTCATTAAGTTCTTATTCAATCTATTTTCCCTTGGGCATTTTGTAATTTATTCTTCATATATGAGATTTTTTTTCTTTTTCTTCTATTCCTTACTGAGTTCAATCCACCCTTTTTGCTTCCTGCTTGTACATTTCTGCTTTTAGTTTTTGAATTTCTGATTCAAGGTGACTTTCCATATACTAATATACTTGTTTGAATATATCTAATTCTGTTTGAAGTGTCGACATACAGTTTTCTCCTGCTGCATAGTTGTTTTTGTGGAGGGGATTTTCCTCAGTTATTTGTATGCAAATTATTTTCTGGATTTTCTGCAATAGTTTTTTATAGACTTGAATTTTCTTTTGTTCATTTTCATAATATTGGTGTGTTTTACAAGATTACTTGTTTAATGATCTCCTCTTCGTGAATCTAGCAAAGGTACTTGGGCAGTGTTTTTATTTATCTGTTTATTTTGGGGTAGAGGTTATGAGTCCTTTGAAATTTTCATTTTCTTTTGTCTTAGAGGACACTAACCTGTCCTTTTTCACCACCCAATTGCCAAAGAGCACTTTTCCTTCTTTTTATTCTTTCTCTCCTCCCAAAAGCTATTTGTTTATAAGATTGTTTCTTTAAATCATGTCTCTCCATTTAAATCAGCTTGCTTCTTTAAATGGAGTTTATCTTTAAATTTTGAGCCTAGCTCTTTGTACATCATCTATCTCATTGCATCAATGGCCTAGAAACGTAGTCCTTTTCTTTCAATCATTCACCAGCCTCCCTTTAGAGAATCTTGCCCTTTAAGACACTTGCACTTTGACATCTCTACTTCACAATTTTGGTTTGATCCGCCTGGTTACTTTTTTCCTCACAGATTTAGAGTGGATTTAATTTTTCTGGTGATCACACCAATTCACCCTCAAGAAGTCCCTTAGCTAGCATGCTGCTCTGACTTCCTTGGGTTTTTTTTTTTTTTTTGGTCTGCTTTTGCTGGCTACACAGAAGGTAGAGGCGTAGTAGGAGTATATTGTTTTATTTTTACATGCAATTATTTTGCTCTTTGCAATTTCTATGATTTCAAGTAATGTTGAGGGTGTGGGTTTGCTTTGAATTTTCATAGATTGAAAGTTAGTTCATATTGTTGGAGAGGAGATTTGGGAAAGTTGTTTACTATACATCTGCTATTGCCTGAAGCTAGCTGAAAGTCTTACGGGTAGTCATTAGTAACTAGTCCTTTGTAATAATATTATATGTTCCCAAGTAATATAGGACAAGGTATGGAATCACCTTGCAGAAAGCAATTTGGTCTTTGTTCTCAGTTCGTCTTAACCAGACCAACACCTGAGGCTAATGAGTGTGGCTGACCAGACCAAGATGTTGACTAAGCCTCAGGAGGCATGATGTAGTCTTTTATGGACACATGGGGAGGCCAATAACAGCCCTGAACTCTGGGGCTGAGATAAGCTTCCTGGTTGGTGATGATGCATGGCAGAGGGTAGCATGTCAATCTTTGGGACATGGAAGCTTCATGCTGGGATCCCTCTCAGACCTTGCTTATGTGCGTCTTCATTTGTATCCTTTTTTGGTTGTAATAAAATGTAGCCCTAGGTATGGTGTTGTTGTTAGGTGCTGTCAAGTCATTTCCTACTCATAGTGACCCTATAGGACAGAGTAGAACTGCCCCATAGGGTTTCCAATGAGTGACTGATGAATTCAAACTGCCAACTTTTTGGTTAGCAGCTGAGCTCTTAACCACTGCACCACCAGAGCTCCTGAATATGGTGTACTCTTCATGAATTCTGTGAGTTTTTCTAGGGAATTGTCGAACCCACAGGAACAGTGAGGTCCAATAGAGGCTGTTGTCTCCCTGTTTGTCAATCTGAAAGACAGTGGATATTTGTTTAACTTGTGAGCTAGAGTTGGAGAGAGCGTGCCACTTGAGGAGCTGGTGACGATGATGGAGAAAGCAGGAAGGTGAGGACTAGATTCATTTCGACATTTTGAGGATTTGATTCATGCTAACCTTTCCCATACAGCAGCAAAGGTGAATTTATCCACTTTGTTCTTTGCTTAGTGCATAATAAACAACTCAAAGTATATCGAGAACTGTTAATCTGGAGCAGCTGAACATAGCTAAAAGCTGTAGTACCTGAAACTGGAAAGAGCAGGTAAGTTTTCCCTGTAACAGAATGATGGCAAGACCTCCAGATTTCTGCTTGATTTCCTTGTTAGGGTATGTGTTTGAACTTGAATATATCTGTGTTTAAATTACCAGATGCACAATCCTGAGCATTCTTAAATTTCATTTTCTTCATCTGTAAAATATCCAGGTTGTTGGGAGAGATAATGAGACAGTATGTTAAAAGTATTTGGCAAGAGTGTTTGGCGTAGAGGTATTCAAAAATGCTCCTTAACTTGCCATTTTCTTTTCCCTTCCTTTGTCAGTAATTTTTGTTGCTGTAATACAACGTCTTAAATACTCCTTTTTTTTTTTTTTAAATCTTGATTGTGTTAGAAATGTGGTCTTTTCTCCATTTTGACACAAATTTCTCATCAGTCTTCTATTCTGCCAAACATTAAGCCACTAATCTTACCATATTCTGAAATACATAATTCTCAATGCACAGAAACAACTTCAGTGCTCATTGTGAGGTTTCTACTGCATAAAAACTGCGTACAGATATCCAAACACCAGCTGAAACTATTTATACTGAATCCAGTTAGGCACAAGGGGTTTGTAATATTTAATTTTTTTCCACTTTCTCTTATCACTTGAGTACTTCATTACTAGACTATTCAAGGAATTTGGAAACTCACTTCATTGTAATTCTCCACTACTTCTGTACTAGCTGAGATTAAACTCTTTTGTAGGCAAATCATTTTTTTTTCTAGTTCTTTAAATTTTGTTTAGCTCAACTCAGTTCAGTTAACTCAACTTCACTCTATCAATGCAACTCAACTGCAGTCACTTCAAATCAACTAAGTTTTAGACATTTTAGTTCCCACTTAGAAAGGAAAGGCTATAGACTGGGCACTGTGCTTGTCACTAGGAAATAAAGTTGCTAAAGCAACTGAAAGTCTATTAGACAACCATCAGGAACACAACGGGATATTGTCATACTAAAACCAAAAGAAACCAAACCTATTGCCATCGAGTCGATTCCGACTCATAGCGACTCTATAGGACAGAGTAGAACTGCCCCATAGGTTTCCAAGGAGCAGCTGATGGATTCGAACTGCTGACTTTTTGGTTAAGATCTACTGTAGCTCTTAACCACTGGGCCACCAGGGCTCTATTGTCATACTAGTGAGTCAAATATATGCTGTAATGTGATCATGGAAGAAAAGTGATGATTTCTATCTGGGTTTTGGAGTTGGACTGGAGAAGACTTCAGAGAGGAGCTGATTTTAGAACTGGGCCTTGTGAGATGAGTAGGATTTTACCAAAAAGAAAATGACTGGTGGTGGCGGTAGGATATTACATATTATTTATAGATATATTATTTATAGCAACCCTCTCAGTTTACACAGTATTCTGTGGTTTTTTAACTAAACCCTTTGAGACTTAGATTTTCCCTGAAGACTTCAGAGTCTACCAAAAGGTCAAAGCCTAAAGAGTTAAAAAGAGAGTTTGAAGAGTAAAAATAGTTGATATAGACCAACAGTTTTACATTCCAAAAAAAATTCAAAAGTCTACTGAATTTTTAGTTTCAAAGACTGAGCTGATCCTTACCCTAATAAAAGAGTCCTCTTTCTCTAAAATCTCATTGTTATTTAATATATTCATGCCTTATTTTCTTTCTTATCACTTCCTTTATTTCCTTTCATATCTGAGACCTGGGTCCAATTTGTCTTTCATTTATTGCTCAGCTCGTCTTCTGCCCTTCATTCTAATCATTCTTGCTTCCCCACTGTCCAACAACTATCTGCTTACCTAATATATATGAGTACTTTCAGTTATGTAGGCTAATTGGATTGAGAAAGAATCACTGGTATTAAAGAGGGATATGAATGAGTTGGGTTATTATGGTAATTCTGGCCTAGAGCAGCTTATAAAGCCCCCACGTTCTCCATTGTTCATTGTAAATCTTTCTTGTACTTTTTTGTTTTTTTCCTTCTTCTTCTTGGTCTCCTAAAAGAAAAATAAGAAAAGAAAAGAAAGAAAAATACCCTGTGGACTCTGCGGATCCTTTAGAAGAAGAACAACCTGGATTTCCTCATGTTATATTCCAGCTGGATGTAATTGCCAAGGGCGACCTTACAAGTCTCCTACGGAAGATTACAGAGTCCCTGCTAGTCTCCTATCTTTAATGATTAGGTAGATCTTCCTTATTCAAACCAACTGACTTTAGGTGACTGAGAAATAAACTTGTATTGTGTTAAGGTACGGAGAGCTAAGGGTTATTTGTTATAGCAGCCAGTATTATAAACTACAAGATACTATACGCATATACCTTTGTGTTTTTATACCTGTATTCTTTCTTTTAAGGTTCATGAGAAAGCCGAGAAACATTTTCTAGGAAAATCACATTGCCAACATGTCTTAAACAAAGTAGCTTTGAATAAAGATGCTTAAAATGTGTTTAATATGAAGCTATAGTTAAATATTAAGGTGGCTTGCTTGTGTGTTTAGTTTGTAATTATTCCCAAGCAAACATCAACATGACTGTGGCCTAGGAATTTTTTTTTTTTTTTAAAGACAAGCACAGATAATAAAAGTGAAGACTTTTGCAAGTATGGCAGTACAGATAAGCAGAAAGGCTGTCCTGGAAAATACAAGCAGAATCTGAATAAACTATGGCAAATATATATTTTAAACATAAGGGAAAACAATAATACCACATATTTACTTATATAGTTAACATTTCCAGTGTTCTTCATTCTTCCCCACAGATCTGTGTATCCATCTGTTACTGTTTTCCAGCATCCTGAAAAACTTCCTTTAGCACCTCTTGTAGCACAAGTGTATTGGCAACAATTTCTCTTAGTTTTGCTGTTTGAAATGTCTTTATTTTATCTTAATTTTTGAAAGATATTTTTACTGGGTAGAATTCTGGATTGATAGTTTTTTGTTTTTTTTTTGCTTTGTTTTGTTTTGTTTTTTCTTCTCAGCTGTTTAAAGATGTCATTATATGATCTTCTGTCTCCAGTGTTTCCATAAGAAGTCAGCAATCATTTATGTCATTGTTCACCTGCATATTATTGGTCTCTAGCCACTTTTAATATCTTCTTATTAATCTTGGTTTTAGCAGTTTGAGCATAATATACCTAGGTGTGGTTTTCATTTTGTTTAGCCTGTTTGGGGTTTGCTGGGCTTTTTAAATCTGTAAATATGTTTTTTTCCAAATTTTGAAGATATTTGTAATTATGACTTTAAATATTTTTTCTGCCCCATTCTTTCTGTTTTTGAAACTCCAATTACTCAAAAACCAAATATTCTGTTATTATTTTAAGGTTCCTAAAACTCTGTTTATTTACAAAAAATTTTTTTCATGTTCCTTTTCAAAATAGATGTGTTTTATTTCTTTGACTTGCCTTGTTGAACTAGCTAGAACATTCAGTACAACATTGAATAGAAATGGTGAAAGTGGACAATCTGGTTGTTTTCCTGATGTTAGGGGAAATCATGCAGTGTTTTACCATTAAATATGATGTTGTTCGTTATTGTTTTGGGCTGTTGAATCAATTCTGAGTCGTAGCAACCCAATATGATACAGTAGAACTGCCTCATAGGGTTTTCTTGGCTGTAATCTTTGTGGGAGCAGATCGATAGGTCTTTTCTCCCACGGGGCTGGTGGGTGGATTAGAATCTCTAACTTTTGGCCAACAGCTGAATGCTTAACCATTGTGCCACCAGGGCTCCTAAATATGATGTTAGCTGTAGGTTTTTCATAGAAGTCCCCTATCTGCTTAAGGAAATTCATTTCTATTCCTACCTCTTTTGACAATTTTTTTATTCAGAATTTATGTTCAATTTTGTCACAGGCTTTTTCTGCATCTATTTAAGTGACAGGATGATTGTTGTTTTTTAAATTTGCTAATAAATTGAATTACAGTTATTTAATTTTCTAATGTTAAGTGAACCTTGCATTTCTAGTACAAGACCAACTTAGATCAATAGCTACTCTCGAGGGAACTCCAATTCACAATGGCTTTATGTACAATAGAACAAAACATTGCCCAGGTCTGCGTCATCCTCAAGATCATAAGCATGTTCGAGTCCTTCACCAAACATAACTCATTCCTCCAGTAATTGATCCCTCTTGATGACATGTCTAAAACAAGAGAATCAGTCAATGCTCTGTTATGATCCATAGGTTTTAATTGGTTAAATTTAGAAGTAGATCATCAGGCCTTTCTTCCTAGTCTGCCTCAGTCTAGAAGATCTACTAAAATCTGTCCACCATGGGTAACCTTGTTGGTATTTGAAATACCAGTGGCATAGCTTCTAATGTCATAGCAACAAGTAAGTCACCACAATATGATAAACTGACAGATGGGTGGTGGAAGCCCCACTGGTCGTAGTATATTGTCCTTTTTATGTATTTTTGGATTTGATTTGCTAACTTTGTTTTTAACTTTTACTTCTGTGCTCATGAAGGATTTATTCTATGATTTTTTTTTCTTTTTCTCATAACGTCTCTGTCTAGTTTTTATCTCAGAGTTATGTAGGCATCATAGAATGAGTTGGAAAATTGTGACATGAAGATTTACTTTACCAAAGAATTTGGCCTTTCTCCTTAGTTCCTTGGAGGTAACCTCTAAAGTGTTGCCATTTGCCAGGTGATTGGAATGTCTTTATTATTCAAAGAGGGCTCTAGACCACAACTGAGAGTTTATGTTATGAGATCACTCAGGATATGTCAGAAAGACTCACCATATGACATCAGTCCAACCTACAGGAATGGAGAGGACTAGAGATTAAGTTCAATCATGTTGCCAATGATGTGATAAATCATGCCTATTTAATAAAACCCCAATAAAAACTAGACACTGAAGCTTAGGTGAGCTTCCTGGTTGGTGCTGGACATCAATGAATCAGAAGGGCAATGTGTCTCTGTTTCTTCTTTTGTATTCTTTTTGCTGCAATAAAACTGTATTGATAAGTATAGCACTTTAATGAGTTCTGTGAGTCATTCTAGAAAATTATCAAACCTGAGGTGGCAGTAGAAATCTCTGAATTTGTAGCCAGTTTACCAGAAGTGCAGGTATCCTGAAGACTGCTGAGTTTATTGCAATGTCTGAAGTTTTGGACAGACATGGTGATCTGCATGACTGTGCTCTAGTATGTGGAGTTTAGATCTAACTCCAGGTCATCAAGGTTAAAAGAAGAACTGATACTGTAGTTAGTGTCAGAACAGAATTGAACTGATTTTAGAGAAATATAACCTCTTCTTCAACTTCCTGAAAGAATTTGTGTGTTTAACTGGTAGTATTTATTCTTTCAATGTTTGGTTAACTAGAAAGCCTCATGGTTCTGGAGTTTTCTTTGTAAGAAGGATTTTAAATGCAAATTAAGTTTATTTAAAATATATAGGGCTTTTTGAGAGGGAAAGCAAAATGGCAAAAGGACAGTGCGAGCAGCTTCATGCTCATATCCCCTAATGAAAACACCAAAAAAAAAAAAAAAAAAAAGGCAGAAACTAGCAAACACAATTTTGTCAGAACTCTGGAATCCAGTTAAAGGGTTACGGACAGTAAACAAATGCTGAATCGAGAAAATCATGACATCTAAATGTACGAAAGGCTTTGGTTTTCTACTCACTTGTGCCCCACTCCCTCCCTTCCTAGGAGTAAATTTAATCAGGGAGGTGAAAGACTTGTACACCAAAAACTATAATATATTGCTAAAAGAAATTAAAGAAGACTTAAATAATGGAAAAATATTCTGTGGTCATGGATTGGAATAGTTAATATCATTAAGATGTCACTACTATCTACAGCAATCTACAGATTTGACACAATCCTTATCAAAGTCCCGACAGTCTATTTTCAGAAATGGAAAAGCCAATCCACCAAACCATATGAAATTGCAAGGGGTCACAGATAGTCAAACAATCTTGACAAAAAGTAGGACTCATACTTCCTGATTTCAAAACACTAGAGGCTACAATAGTCAAAACAGTGTGGTACTGGTATAAGGATAGACATATTGTAAAAATGGCTTGGGGGAAGTGTCTGACCTCCTCTAACCCCTCTAGGGGAAAGGAGAACCAAGATCAACAGCCCAAGGCTGATTCTTATGAGGTGGAGATCAGACATGCCTTCTCTCTCCTCCATTTGCACCAACTCTGACACTAACCATCCCTCGCACAGCACTCTCTACTAAGTTCGATAATCCGTTGCAATGGCCGCACAGAACTCACAGTCGATTCTCACGATTATGGGGTTTACTAGAGAAGTAACAGTTACAATTAAGGCTTAGGAACACTTGGGATACAGTTCTTCCATCAGGACTGCCTCCACTCCAACATGCTGTCAGGCATGTCTCTCCCTGGCCCTAGGCCTCTCCCCAAAGGCACTCAGCTTTCTCTGTCTGTGGGCCAGGAAGCCCATCACACCTTTTCCTGTAGGTCTCTGCTGCCAGGTCTCTCCTGCCACTGCTTCTCACTGTTTTCAGGGTTACAGGTTGCTCTCTTTCTCTCTCTTGGCCTCCTGCTTCCAGCAGTTTTTGAGCACAGGGATCCTGGTCCAAAGGAGGTGCTCTCTGCTCCTGGCTGTTCTTCCGTGGTGGTGGTAGGATCCTCCCCTCTGCTCTGGAATTGGTTCTCTTTTAAGGCAAAATGGACCAAACCCTTTGGATTGCCTATCACACAGTTCCGCCCAATCTCCTGAGTGGAAGTTACAAGACCATGGCTAGAAAGGCCACACAAAAGTAATCAATCACACTGCACATATAGACCAATGGAATATAATTTAGAGTCCAGAAATAAACCCATACATCTATGGCCAAGTGTTTTGTAGCAAAGGTGCCACATCCATTGAATGATTAAAGAATAGTCTTTTCAACAAATGCTGCCGGGACAACTGGATCTCCACACGTAAAAAAATGAAGTAGGACCCATACCTCACATTGTATATGAAAATTAACTCAAAAATTGATGAATGACCTAAACATAAGAATTAAAATCATAAAATATTAGAAAAAAACTTAGCAGTAAATATTCATGACCTTGTTTTTAGCAATGAATTCTTAGATATGACACCAAAAGCATGACCAACAAGAAGAAAAAATAGGTAAATTGGACTTTATAAAATAAAAAGCTATCATGCATCAAAGAATATATAATGATCATCATGACTTAACAACAAAAAAAAACTAACAACCCAACTAAAGAATGAAAAAAGGACTTGAATAGATATTTCATCAAAGAAGATACACAAATGTCCAACAAGCGCATGAAAAAGATGCTCAATATCATGAGCCATTAGGGAGATGCAAATCAAAAATACAATGAGATAATACTTCACCCCTACTAGGATGGCTAAGATCAAAAAAATGGAAAACAACAAGAGTTGTGGAGGATATGGAGAAATAGGAACCTTCATTTATTGTTGGTGGGATTGTAAAACGGTGCAGTAGCTACAGAAAACTGTGTGGGGTTCATGAAACAGTTAAACATTTGCGACCCAGCAAGTCCATTTCTTAAGTATTATACACAAAAGAACTGAATGCAGAGACTCAAATGATACCTGTGTACCAATGTTCATTCAGCATTATTCATAATAGCCAAATGGTTGAAATAACCAAAGTGTCCGTTAACAGATGAATGTGATAGATACACAAAATGTGGTACATACACACAATGGAATATTAATCATTCATAAAAAGAAATGAAGTTCTGACATATGCTACCCCATGGATAGTTCTTGAAAACATTATGCCAAGTAAGATAAGTCAGAAACAAAAGGATAGATATTGTATGATTACACTTGTATGAAATATCTAGAATAGGTATGTATAGAGAAAAGTTCATTAATGTTTGTCAGGGCCTGGGAGAGGAGGAAATGGGGAGTTATTGCTTAATGTGTATAGGGTTTCTGTTTGAAGGGGTGAAAAAGTTCTGAAAACAGTGGTGATGTGTCCACAACATAGTGAATATAATTAATGTCACAGAATTGTACACTTAAAATTGTTAAAGTGGCAATTTTTTGGTTACATGTATTTTATCACAATAAAAATGTCTAAAGTTAAGAAAAAAAAGATAGTTTTATTTGGGTTATCTATTTCTTTTTAAGTGATTTTGATAAAATATTTATTTTAAGGAATTTGTCCATTTCATCTAGGATGTCAAATTCATTGGCATAAAGTTGTTCATAATATTTCTTTATTTTCCTTTAAAATCCCTAGACTCTGTAATGATGTGTGTGAACTCTCTCATTCCTGATGTTGGTAATTTGTGTATCTTTTTTCTTATTTGTCTTGCTAGAGGTTTATTGATTTATTCGAAGAACCAACTTTTTAACTTTCATTTAATCTGTTATTTTTCTGTTTTCTATTTCATTGATTTCTGCTCTGGTCTTTACTATTTCCTTTTTTTCTAATTATTTTCTTTTTAACTTGCTCTTATTTGTTTAAGTTTCTTTAGGTAGCAGCTAAAATCATTGATTTGAGACTTTCCTGGACCATATATGCTACATGAGGGAAGAAGACAACTAACCAACAATGCATAATAAATTATACAGTAAGTCAGAAGGTTAGACGTGCAATGGAAAAAAAAAAAGAAAACAATGTAGACCATGGCTAGGGTTGACTAGGATTACGGTCCTTGGGGTGAGGATTGCAATTTTGAATAGGGCATTGGGGTTAGACTTCATTGAAAAGGAACATTCAGGAAAAGATGCTCAGGAGGCGGGAGAGTTAGAGAGTTAAGCCTACAGATTTCTGGGGAAAGACTTTTAGAAAGCGGGAGAACCAATACAAATGATTTAACATGACACATGACTGGATTGCTGAGTAAAAGCAAGGAGGCCAATATGGCTGGAGAGTGAGGGAGGAGCTAGAATTGTAGGAGAAGAGGTTTAAGAGTTAAGGGGCTGGACCCCTTCACAGTGTAGTGTGTGTTTTCTTCATTAATAGTATTCTAGTTGGTCCTATTATAATCATTTTTAGGATAGAGCCTTGGAGGATATAATCTTCTATAGAGCTAGCCCTGCAAATCCAAACCTAAATGGAGAGAAAAATGGATACGCATTGTGAAAAAACTGAAAAATCGAAAGGAAAATGCTAAACATCTCTATTAACATTAACCACAATCTGTTTGTAATTTTACTACTCAACCTACTTCCTCTCATTTTTACCATCCCTTCTGATTGAACCACAACCTTCATGTGGCATTGTTAAGCCTCAGCATTCTAGGGTGAAAAAAATAAATTTCCTCATTTGAAAGGAAAAATAAACTGAATTTGGCCTACTTTCATCAAAATATATGTGCGTATTTTTCATGGATAAAATGGCAAAGTTGGTTCTTGGATGAATGCATTCATAATTTCATTTCAAGAATCACATGAACGTTTCAAAACAAGAAACTGTGTTGTTCAAAGTAGTGTAAAAACTAGATGACACATTTAAAAATAATTTCATGATACACCTGAGTATTGCTTTTTTAGTATTTTTCCCCATAGATATGGAACTTTTTCCAAGTTTTTGATTATTACCAAATACGTTGTTAAAGAAAAAAGGCTTTGTGGTACTTTAATTACAGCCAGATGGCAAAGAATTCTGTTTAACTTCTGCCTTTTGAAGAACTGTATGTCCTTTTTATTTTTTATTCAACTATATACCCATTTCCATTCTTGGAGTGTATATAATGCCATTTGTTACCGTGGAAGAGAAACAACCACAGCAACAAAAAAATGAACAAATGAAAAAGCAATAGAAATATTTTCTGCTTTTTTTAAGATTCTGTGTTTGAGGCAGGGTCTTCCACAGGTGGTTTTCCAAATCAACAGCTTACCCAGACAGACAGCAACATTCATATTTGAAATAAGACACGTCTGTAGTACATCAAGGAAAATATGTGGGATTGCATGCTCTTGATTTTATCATCCTGGCATCTCCAATAATACTATGTTGCCCACTTTATGCTTATATACAGGATAATACTACTTTTGGAGTGCATTAAAAAACAAACAACTACAATAAAAAAACCTATTTGATTAATTTAAGAAACAAAATATACACAATTACTAATTAGTGTATATCACCAACCAAAGTCCCTGGGTGGCACAAACTATTTGCACTCTGCTACTAAACTAAAGATGTTCAAAACCACCAAGTGACACCATGGAAGAAAGGCCTGGCAATCTGCTTCTGTAAAGATTACAGCCAAGAAAACCCCATGGAGCAGTTCTACTCTATAACACATGGGTTGGACATGAGTCAGAATCGACTTGACAGCAATTGGTTTATTTTGTTTGTTTGTTTTTTTAATCACTAAACGACTCCTACCTAGCACAATCCTCTTTCCCTGTCATACTAGAAACCATACCTTGTAGGGGTGTAGAAGACAGTGAATAGGTGAAAATAACATCCATTTACCTGATCTTATAACACAATAATAGTGAAGGAGGTAACCATGATTTGAAAAGCATTTTTAGGTTCAGGGTGGCTGAATTTTGTGAGAAATTGATTATTGTTCATCAATATTATATCTTACTTATGTAAAAAATATTAAAATCCTGAAAATCTCTCCAAATGAAAATTTCAGTAAGCATTACCTGTTGCCTTCGAGTGGATTGCAACTCATAGCACCCTATAGGACAGAAGAGAGCTTCCCCATAGAGTTTCCAAGGAACGCCTGGTAGATTCTAACTGCTGACGTTTTGGTTAGCAGCCATAGCTCTTAACCTACGTTGCAAAGGTTTCCCAGTAAGCATTAGGAAATTCCAAAGCTTTGGACCAAGTAAATTTTAAACTCTGTTTTAGACTATGGCCACATCAGGTGGGCACATTAGTAGGTAATCAGAAATAGAAACTGCTTTTATCAGTTGTTAGGTGCCAAGGAGTCCATTCCGACTCATAGCAACCCTATGTACAACAAAATGAAACACTGCCTGGGCCTGTGCCATCCTCACAGTCATCGTTATGCTTGAGCCTATTGTTGCAGCCACTGTGTCAGTCCATCTCATTGAGGGTCTTCCTCTTTTTCACTGACACTCTCCAAGCATGATGTCCTTCTCCAGGGACTGATCCTTCCTGATAACATGTCCAAAGTACGTGAGACAAAGTCTTGCCACCCTTGTTTCTAAAAATCACTCTGTTTATACTTCTTCCAAGACAGATTTGTTCATTCTTCTGGCAGTCCAGGGTATATCCAATATTCTTCATCAACACCATAATTCAAAGGCATCATTTCTTCTTCAGTCTTCCTTCTTCATTGTACGACTTTCACATGCATATGAGGTGACTGAAAATACCATGGCTTGGGTCTTGTCCACCTTAGTCCTCGAAGTGACATCTTTGCTTTTCAAAACTTTAAAGAGGTCTTTTGCAGCAGATTTGCCCAATGCAATACATCATTTGATTTCCTGAGCACTGTTTCCATGGGAGTTCATTGTGGAGCCAAGTAAAATGAAATCTTTGACAACCTCAATATTTTCTCTGTTTATCATGTTGCTTATTGGTTCATTTGTGAGGATTTTTATTTTCTTTATGTTGAAGTGTAATCTATACTGAAGGCTGTAGTCTTTGATCTTCATCAGTAAGTGCTTCAAGCTCTCTTCATTGTCAGCAAGCAAAGTTGTGTCATCTGCATAATGCAGATTGCTAATGAGTCTTCCTCCAATCCTGATACCTAGTTCTTCTTATAATCTAGCTTCCCAGATTATTTGTTCAGCATACAGATTGAATAAGTATGGTGAAATGATACAACCCTGACCCACACCTTTCCTGACTTTAAGCCACACAGTATCCCTTCGTTCTGTTCAAATGACTGCCTCTTGATCTGTGTACTGGTTCCTCATGAGCATAGTTAAGTGTTCTGGAATTCCCATTCTTGGCAATGTTATCCATAATTTGTTATGATCTACGTAGTTGAATGCCTTTAATCAACAAAACACAGGTAAACATCTTTCTGGTATTCTCTGCTTTCAGCTAGGATGCATCTGACATCAGCAATTATATCCCTTATATCCCTTGTTCCAAGTCCTCTTCTGAATCCAGCTTGAAGTTCTGGCAGTTCCCTGTCTATGAACTGTTACAATAGTTTTTGAATTATCTTCAGCAAAATTTTACTTACCTGTGGTATTAATGATATTGTTCAATAATTTCCACATTCTGTTGGATCTCCTTTCTTTGGAATGGGCACATATATGAATTTCTTCTAAATTTCTTGACATAGACAAATGAGCACCTCCAGTGCTGCATCCTTTTGTCGAAACATCTCAGTTGGTATTCTGTCGATTCCTGAAGACTTGTTTTTCACCAATGCCTTCAGTGCAGCTTGGACTTCTTCCTTCAGTACCATCAGGTCCTGATCATATGCTACCTCCTGAAATGGCTGAAGATCAACAAATTCTTTTTGGTACAGTGACTCTGTGTATTCCTTCCATCTTTTTTTTGGGTGGCTCTGCAATGTTCAATATTTTCCCCATAAGTCCTTCAATATTGCAACTTGAGGCTTGAATTTTTTATTCAGTTCTTTCAGCTTGGGAAATTCCAAGCGTCTTCTTCCCTTTTGGTTTTCTAAACTAGGTCTTTGCACATTTCATTATAATACTTTACTTTGTCTTCTTGAGCCACCCTTTGAAATCTTCTGTTCAGCTCTTTTACTTCCTCATTTCTACCATTCCCTTTAGCTACTCTACATTCAAGAGCAACTTTCAGAGTCTCTTCTGACATCTGTTTTTCTCTTTTCTTTCTTTTTAATTACCTCTTGCTTTCTTCCTGTATGGTGTCGTTGATGTCATTCCACAATTCATCTGGTCTTAGGTCATTAGTGTTCCATACATCAAATCTATTCTTGAGATGTTCTCTAAATTCAAGTGGGATATACTCAAGGTCCTACTTTGGTTCTCATGGACTTGTTCTAATTTTCTTCAGTTTCAACTTGAACTTGCATATGAGCAATTGATGGTCTGTTCTGCAGTTGGTTCCTGGCCTTGTTCAGACTGATGATATTGAGCTTTTCTATTGTTTCTTTCCATAGATGTAGTTGATTTGATTCCTGTGTTTTCTATCCAGTGATGTCCACATGTATAGTTGCCGTTTATGTTGTTGACAAAAAGTATTTGCAATGAATAAGTCGTTAGTATTCCAAAATTCCATAATGTGATCTCCAGCACCCTTTCCATCACTGAGATCATATTTTCCAACTACTGATCCTTCTTTGTTTCCAACTTTCTCATTCCAATCACCAGTAATTATCAATGCATCATGATTGCATGTTTGATCAATCCCAGACTACAAGAGGTTGGTAAAAATCTTCAATTTCCTCATCTTTGGCATTGATAGTTGGTGCTTAAAGTTTAATAATATTCATATTAACTGGTCTTCCTTGTAGGTATATGGATATAATCCTGTTACTGACAGCGTTGCACTTCAGGATAGATCTTGAAATGTTCTTTTTTTTTTTTTTTTTTTAATTGTACTTCAGGTGAAAGCTTACAGAACAAATAGTTTCTCATGAAACAGTAGTACACGTATTGTTTTATAACATTGGTTAACAACCCCACAGCATGTCAACCCTCTAACTTCTCAGCATTTTCTTTTGGTGAAAATACACATAGCCAAAGATACACCATTTCAAAAATTACTACATGCACAGTTCAGTGACATTGACTACGCTCTTCCAATTGTGCTGCTATTCTCACTTTACATGAAGGCTTACAGAACAAAATAGCTTCTCATTTAACAGTTACTACACATGTTGCCCTATGACAATGGTTAACAATCTCACAACACACCAACAATATCCTTATTCAACCTTGGGTTCCCTATCACCAGGTTCCTTGTCCCCTTCTGCCTTCTGGCCCTTGTCACTGGACTACTGTACCTCATTAGTCCCATTTAGTTTTACGGGGCTGTCCACTGAAATGTTCTTTTTGATAATGAACTCGACACCATTCCTCTTCAATTTGTCATTCCTGGCATAGTAGACCATATGATTCTCCAATTCAAAATGGCCAGTACCAGTCCATTTCAGCTCTCTAATGCCTAGGATATAAATCTTTATGTAGTTCAATTTTCCTAGATTCCTACTTTCTACATTCCATATTCTAATTATTAATGGATGTTTGCAGCTGTCTTTTCTCATTTGAGTTGTGCCACTTCAGCAAATGAAGGTCCCAAAAGTTTTAACTCCATCCATGTCATTAAGGTCAACTATGCTTTGAGGAGGCAGCTCTTCCCCAGTTGTGTTTTGAGTACCTTCCAACCTAAGGGTCTCATCTTCAGGCACTATATTAGACAATACTATGCTGCTATTCATAAGGTTTTCACTGGCCAACTTTTTCAGAAGTAGAACACCAGTCCTTCTTCGTAGTCTGTCTTAGTCTGAAAGCTCCCCTGAAACCTGTCCACCACCGGTGACCCTGCTGGTATTTGAAATACCAGTGTCATAGCTTCTGGCATCACAGCAACAGGAAAGCCACCACAGTATGACAAACTGACAGACGTGTGGTTTTTATCAATATTAGTCTTATATATGTGAGATATGAAGAATGCTAAAACCAGTAAGAGAAAACTGTTGCCATCAAGTCAATTTTGACTCATGGCAATGCTATGTGTATCATAGTAGAACTGTATTTCATAAGGTTTTTAATGGCTGATTTTTTGCAAGTGGATCACCAGGTCTTTCTTTCCAGGTGGACTTGAATCTTCAACCTTTCAGTTAGCCACTGAGCACGTTAACTATTTGAACCACCTATGGCCTCAGGAATGTGAATCTTGCACAGAACTTTGTATCTTTGTTGTATTAACTTACCTGTCCTTGAATCAACCCTAAAAGGTGGGTGCTACTGTTACTGTCACCCCATAGATAATGATTATGAAATTCAGAAGTGAATAAATGACTTGTATAAAATCACTCAGTCATTAGGTGCTGACATTAGACCTGGAACTCAGGTGTTTTGACTAAATACCATGCTCTTTCTATTGCAGTATGATAATTTTTAAAAAAATGGTCAGCTCTTTAGCACAACTTACATGCTGCAGAAGACCATCATCCCCTCTTTAGTTCTGTTTTTTTTCTGACTTCCTTGACACAAATATTCACAACTGGGTTCAAATTATGTACTAATTATAGATTTTAGTACTCCAGTATAGAAGTATAGAAGTTGGCTATAACGAAGGAGTCGATCTGATTGTCTGTTTTGGTATGCTGCTGTCTGAAGGATCTTGTTTTAGGATTTCAGCATCTTTTGACATCAGAACAGGCTACTTTGGGAATTATTTGGTAACTTCTTGTTCTTATACTTTGTTGCATAGACTGCTATCACAAGAAACACACGGGGATAGTGTTAGAAGCTAATTTTCAGCAGGGAATAGAAAGGTGGAGACAAGTAGCTAGAGTGGAACCGGGAGTTGGCTTTCAAATATGCTTCTCACTAAGTTTCTAGGTTTTCTTCAAAAGTGTCTTCTTACCTCAGCACTCCACTCCAACCTCTAAACTTTCCGTATGCCTAAAGCAAAACCAAAAACCCATTGTCATCAATTCGATTCTGACTTATAGCAACCCTATAGGACAGAGTAGAACTGCTCCATAGAGTTTCTGAGGAGTGGCTGGTGGATTCGAACCGCTGACCTTTTGGTTAGCAGTCAAGCTCTTTAAGACACCACCAGGTTGCCTTAAGCAAAGGGTTTCGTATTTATCTGTTCCATATAGCAAGCTTCCAGTAAGATTTAATTTGAATAAAAACAAAATAATTACTATTATAAATATATAAATTTCTTTTTGTTTTTGGATAAACAAAAGTTTGTAAACTACTAGAGGTGGATGGAGGAGGGGATCTGGTAGTTGTTGAAGCATTCTTGCTATCTTCCTGACTGGACTTTTACTTTCTTTTCTACTTGACGAGTCCATGCTCTAGTATTAGATCTCTCTTGATGTCATTACTTCTACCCTTAATTTCAAGGGAAGTGAGAAAATTTGAAAATATGGAAAGAATTTGCCAAAAACCAGGGCTTTTAATCCAAAGCTATATAACTAGTTTTCTTAGGGTGGTCATCAAGCACTGAACTCAATTTGATTCTGAGAATTTCTTAAGTAATTGGGTTAGATCATTAGAACTGGTTCTGCACTTTTAAAATACGCCATTGCCTTAAAACAACTATGAATACCTTTTAAAAGCTTAATTTTCAAGTATTTATGTATGGGATGAAGAGAAACATAATGTGTTAATCTGCAATGATATCACTGTCCAACGTACTAATGGTATGGAGCTAACTACTATACAGTTGTAGGAAACTTCCAATCTATTAACCTCCTACATTAGTCACCCAGAGTAAGGTCAGCATGTGGCCTTTTGTGTTATTATTATTATTTTTTCCCGAATAATAGCAAGGATCACAGGGTAAGGTGTAATATCTTTATGGTAGCACGGCTGCTCTGTGAGGGTTGGTGGCCGCCGTTTCTAACTCTTCGTTATCAGTATGTCAGCCTTATAGGCATGTCTTCAAGTTTATTTCATTTGGAAGT
This sequence comes from Trichechus manatus latirostris, assembly GCF_000243295.1. Taxonomy (NCBI): domain Eukaryota; kingdom Metazoa; phylum Chordata; class Mammalia; order Sirenia; family Trichechidae; genus Trichechus; species Trichechus manatus. The sequence goes on from NW_004444051.1 coordinate 3,475,286, forward strand.
GATATAAGCCATTCCTGATTTAAGTTTATTGGAGTTTCTTTTTTCTTTTTGCCCTTTTAATCTCCAGTGCTTTCTACTACTGGTTGTAACTTTGACATGCTTCATTTGATATTAATGATAGCAATTCCATTTTAAGAAATGTTCTACCCTCTTTCTCAAAGCTAGCTAGATGCCAAACGTAAGTTGAAATAATATGAATCCTAGTTAATTGCTAGTTTTTTTTTTTAATGACATTACTTTCATGGATATACAGTGGCAAGGATATTTAGAATTTTATACTTTACTTTTTATAAAACTACATACTTTAACTCATTTTCCCTGTGACTATATACATGGTGCCAGAAATTATATTTAAACTACTTGCTTACTGAAGTAGTTACTGCAATTTTCAGGCTTTCAATGTGAAGGCATTTTAGATTCAGTGTATTTAAGGGTTTAAAAGCAGCGACAACGCTTTCTCTCCACATCCCCAGTCTTAGTCGCTACCTTGAAATTTGAAAACCACCTTCCTTCCTGTATAAAAGGACAAAGAGACAGGGTCACCTGTCTATGCTTTGGGCTTAAATTGAGGTGGGATAATTCTTGTCTTTTCCTTGGAGATGACTGCTATTTTCACCACAGAGGAGGGGGGAGAAAAGGTTTTCCTATACATTTCTGTAATGGAGATAAAGAGTTCAGCAGTTTCTCTGAATTGAAAGGTCTAATTAGATTTTACTTTAATGTAAGATCTTGGCTTTAAGGTACTTAACCACTAAAAGAGAGAGAACTTTAAAGGAGGAAGCTATAAAATGTTTAAATATAAGAATCTTAAGTATATAACTAGGAAATGAAAATAAAACACACCATTTATTCTGGGAATTTTCTAATCTATTCTGAAAATTACCTTTTGTGCTTGTTTTTATTCAGTATATATCCTCATCTCATTAAGGAAATGGTGATAAAAGGAGGTGATCTATGGGAGAGAAGATCCCAGCTAGATATCCAACGTAAAATGTAAGCAAGCTGTTCTAGTATCATTAGTGCTACAGAAAGGTCACTAATTCTTACATCTGCCCCTTTCAAAGGGCAATATTCCCATATTTTATTACAGATGAAAGATACAGAAGGTTAGTTTCATTTCTGTTTTCTAATTTTTTCCAGACTGGCAAAATAGACACTTTTTTTGGCATCATTAAGTAATACTGAGCAGCATATATATTACTACTACATTATCCATATGAAATATTGGGACAAGTGTTCCTAAAACATATCTGTATATGGAGCTTCAGAATTTGAATCATTCAGTGATTCTCAGATTATATGTCCTGAAATTCTAATTCTTTAAGACCTTTTGTGAATTGGGATTTTGTTAAGGCAGGGAAACCTATAACTCCTTCATTTACCTCAGCCACTTGAATCCACTTAGTTAAAACAGCTGACTGTTGATGACTCGGTTAAGCTCCAGGGAAAAAGAAATTTCTCAGACGTGATCCCCAGAATCTGTAATTCTCTTCTACTCCAGGATTAGTAATTTTGTAACTGAAAGGCCTTCATGAACAGTTCAAGTCAGCACTTTTGTAAACTTACTTGTATTGTTCTTTTGCTTTGTCCCATTTTAAAATGTTTTGTGCCTTTTTTGTGTTTCTGACAGGACCCAAAAGAAAAGTTTTGTGAGACAGCATGCTTTTTGGTCTCTATCCTATGGTACTTTAATGGGGATGAATTCATATAAGCAGAATCTTACATGATGCTTGGAAATGAATGCAATGATTAACAGTTTCCAGTTTGATAATGCCTATAGCTTTTTCCTTTAAAATAATATTTTTGTACGGGAGCTTAAGGAAAGCTACTCTTCTGGCATGTAGGAAATACTGAGTGAATACTATGCGCTTAGCACTCAGAAAAAAATAAAATATCAAACAAATATAGATTGCTACATTGACACATTAACAAAAACAATGCTTACATGAGTAAAGAGGCAGAGTATTAAGGGGCTAGTGCGATACTTTCCAAAATGTAACTAGACTGAGAATCAAGAAACTGGGCCATGCTTTCTTTTCTTTCCTTTCTTTCTGCCTTCCTTCAGTCATTTTTTTTTTTTTTTTGGTATTAAAATTGCAGGAATTTTACAGAGAGTTTCTACATACCCCATGGTCAGTTTCTCCTTATTACCATGATACATTTGTTATAACTAATGTACTGATATTGATTCATTATCATTAACTGAAGTTCATACATTATTTATATTTCACTAGTTTTTCCTCTAATGTCCTCTTTGTGTTCTAGGATCTCATCCAGGATACCATATTACATTTAATCATCATGTTTCCTTAGGCTCCTCTAGATGTGGAAATTTGTTAAACTTACCTTGCTTTTGATGACTTGACAATTTTGAGGAGCACTGCTCACGTATTTTGTAAAATCTCCCTCAATTTGGGTTTGCCTGATGTTTTTCTGAGGGTTAGACATGGATTGTGACTTTTGAGAGAAAGACCAGAGAGAAAGAGTGCTATTTTCATGACATCGTATCAAAGGTTCATGCTGGCAAAATGACATCACTGAAGTCTGCTGTAATTATTTTCCTTGTTTCTCTGCAGGTAATGTTTCCCTTCTAACCTTCTACCCTGGCTTCCTTCTAGAGTTTCTCTTTTTCTTTGGTTTTCTGAAATTTGAGTATGACCTCCTACTTGATATTCTCTGAGCTTCTTGAATTGGTAGTTTGGTGTCTGCCATTAATTATGGAAAATTCTGAACCACTATTAATTTTTTTTAAAAAAAGCTCCATTTTCTCTTTCTGTCCCTTCAGGTATTCCAACTATGTGTATCTTATGCTTTTGATATTGTCCCACATTTTTTGTATGTTTTCTCCTGTTTATTTCAATTTTTTTTCCTTGTGTTTTAATTTGGGAAGTTTCTATTGACCTATTATCATTCTCACTGATGCTTTCCTCAGGTGTGTAGAGTCTACTGATAGGCCTGTCAAAGGCATTTTTCATTTCTGTTAGAGTGATTTTGATTTCTAGCTTTTCCTTTTGATTTTTTCTTAGTGTTTCCATCTCTCTGCTGACATCACTTATCTGGCCTAACACGTTATCTACTTTTTCCATTAGAGCTCTTAATACATTAATAATAGTTGTTTTAAATTCTCCATCTGATGATTCCAACATCTATGTCACATCTGAGTCTGGTTCTTGTGATTGCCTTCTCTTTCAAATATATTTATACTTGCCTTTTACCATGCTTTATCATTTTTTGTTGAAACTTAGGCAATAGATACTAGGTACTTAAGTTAATAGACCTCTGGTGTGGACATTTATGTTAATCTGATTAGTGGTTGTGCTGTATTTAATGTTGCGTGTAGCTATAGATACCAGAGGCTTCAAATTCCTCTAATGTTCTTGTCTTTGTCTCCCCTTCTGTCTTTGGGGCTTCTTTTTGTATTCTTCTCAGATGATCACTCATACTCAAAGGTGCCCAAGATTATAGATTAATATCTCTAGGGCAATGAAAAATAAACAAAACAGAACAAGACCAGGAAGAAAAATAAAATATACTAGCTTCTCATAAAACTAAACTCAATGCCATCGAGTCGATTCTGACTCATATGGACCCTATAGGACAGAGTAGAACTGCCCCATAGGGTTTCCAAGGAGCAGCTGTTAGATTTGAACTGCCAGCCTTTGGGTTAGAAGCTGAGCTCTTAACCCCTGAACCACCAGGGCTCCATATTGTCCCATATGGTTAGAAAATCACTTTACTATTTCATCAAATCTTTAGGGATGGAGTGTAGAAAACTTTGACCTAGTCATGGGCAAGTCATAACTATAGAATGGATTTGATGCACTGAATACTAACAACCAAAAACCAGAATAGTTGTAGGATAACGTCAAAGACAACATGCATGAAGAAAGTAAAGCAACATTTAAAAGACAGGAAAGAAAAAAAAGACAAAAATGGATGTCAGAAGAGACTCTGAAACTTGCTCTTGAGTGCAGACTAGTTAAAGGGAACAGAAGAAATGATGAAGTAAAAGAGCTGAACAGAAGATTTTAAAGGGCAGATTAAGAAGACAAGGTAAAGTATTATAATGAAACGTGCAAAGACCTGGAGTTAGAAAACCAAAATGGAAGAACATGATCAGCAATTCTCAAGCTGAAAGAAATGAAGTCATTTTATTCTTTAAACTATTTTAGTTAAAAAATAACATTTAACCCAAGTATGCATTTTAAATAGAAATATGTTTCTTTAGTTAAAAATATTGTTTAAAGTGACAGATAATTTCAATATTTCTAGTATACCTGCCAAATAACTTTGCAATCCTCCAACTGTGAATAAAATGAATAACTGACTGCATAGTAGAAAGAAGATACATAAATGTCTATTTTTAAACCTCTAAGAACAGATGATTAAAAAATATATAGAAGAGTAAGTTGTGTCCAGTTTCTCCTAAAATTCCTGCAATTAATAACAATCAAAAAATATAATGAAAGAATGTAACAACAATGTTGCTGTTGTTATGTGTCGTCGACTTGATTCCAATTCACAGTGACCCTGTGTACAACAGAACGAAACACTGCCCGGTCCTGCGCCATGCTCACAATCATTGTTATGCTTGAGCCCATTGTTATAGCCACTGTGTCAATCCATCTTGTTGAGGGTCTTCCTCTTTTTCGCTGACCCTGTAGTTTACCAAGCATGATGTCCTTCTCGAGGGACTGATCCCTCCTGATAACATGTCCAAAGTATGTAAGATGTAGTCTCAGTCTCATCATCCTTGTTTCTAATGAGCACTCTGGTTGTAGTTCTTCCAAGACAGAATTGTTAGTTCTTTTGGCAGTATATATGGCATAGTCAATGTTATTTGTCAACACCACAATTTAAAGGCATCAACTCTTCTTTGGTCTTCCTTATTCATTGTCCAGCTTTCTCATGCACATGATGCAATTGAAAATACCATGACTTGGGTCAGGTTGCTTTTCAACACTTTAAAGAGGTCTTTTGCATCAGATTTGCCCAATGCACTGCGTCTTCTGATTTCTTGACTGCTGCTTCCATGGGTGTTGATTGTGACCTTGCTAGTGTCTGAATACCGGTGGCATAGCTGCCAGCATCACAGCAGCATGCAAGCCCCCACAGTATGACAAACTGACAGACATGGAGGGGTGGGGTAGAAACTATAGCAACCAAAAAATTGAATAAGAGACATAAGAATGAATTTACAAATAAATTTGCATATCTACATTAAGAAAACTTTAAAATGCTATGGAGGGACTCAAAAGAAACTTAAATAAATGGAGAAAAACATGAATAGATGTTCTTGGACAGAAAGACTCAACATCAATACAATAACAATAAAAATGATATTGATAGAATTATTATATGAGTGAATGAAGAACTAAACACAGCTAATTCTAAACTTCATATGGAAAAGTAAACAAAAAAGAAAGACCAGAAAATTTTTGGAAGACGATAGAATTTAGGGGAAACTAGCCTTACCAGGAAGGAGCCCTGGTGGTGCAGTGGTTAAGTGCTTGGCTGCTAACTGAAAGATTGGTGGTTTGATTCACCAGCTGCTCCCTTGGAGAAAGATGTGGCAGTCTGCTTCCATAAAGATTATAGCCTTGGAGACCTATGGGCAATTCGAAAGGGTTGCTATGAGTTGGAATCGACATGATGGCAATGGGTTTTGGTTAGCCCTACTACACTGAGCCCTGGTGGTACAGTGGTTAAGAGTACAGCTGCTAACCAAAAGGTCAGCAGTTTGAATCCACCAGCTGCTCCTTGGAAACCCTATGGGTCGCTATGAGTCGGAATTGACTTGTTGGCAATGGGCTTATGGGAACAGACAGTGAAATATTATAAAGCTTCAGTCATTAAAACTGGATAGCACAATTGCAAAAATAGATCACAGAATGGAACAGAAATTCAAGAAATAAATCTGAATACTTACACTGCTATAGGACATGATTAAAAATGGCATTTCAAATCACTGGGGGAAAAGATAGGAAGAATTTACTAGGGTTCACTTTAGAAACTGATTTAGTGTTGTTGTTAGTTGCTGCAGAACCGATTTCTACTCATGGCAACCCCATGTGTGTGGAGTAGAACTGCTCTATAGGGTTTTCAAGGCTGTGAGATTTCAGAAACACTTTGCAAGGCCTATCTTCCTAGGCTCCTCTGGGTGGGTTTGAACCATCGTCTTTTGGCCAGTAGTTGAACACGTAACCATTTGCAACACCCAGGGACTCTAATTTAGTGTTAACAGATGACAAGATAGCAAGATAGTGTGGGGGCATAGGAGGAGGATGTGGACACTCACTGTGTGGTCACCTAGATACAGAGGAGTTAGGACAATCTATTCTCCCTCCTTCTAGGTCCTGGGCTGTGATCAACTTTTTTTTGTTGTCGTTGCTGAAAGAAGTACTTTGTAGGAATATGCATAAATGTTTATGAGTCTAAATGAATTTACAAATTAGTGTTTGCTTCTATGTTTTAGATGCTGTTACTCCATATTTCTTCCCAGACTACTTTCAGAGCAATCGCAAATCAGAGTCAAAATGATCCACTTTTAAAGAGAACCCATTAGCATATTACAAAGTTTAATTTTTTTTTTTTTAGTTTCTGTGGCATTTTTCCACACTAACCTTATTAGTCAGAATGAATTTGTGTTTTATCAAATTGTAAAAATGGCAATTTCTACAATAATAAATTTGTTAATTTGCCATTTTACTGAAATGGCTAATTGGAAAGATTTTCATATTGAATGAACATTATCACAGCACAACTTTTAAAATACATAACAGATTCTCCATAATCCTGCTGTGACTGTTGTTTATTCTTCAACTGTTTCTATGGCAAAGTGGACTGTCTGTCTCAAAGCCTGATGATTCTAGCGTGACCCTTCCTATAAAGATGTGGATGCTCTTTCTATATCACTTTGCCCTTTGGTTTTGAGAACCAATTTAGACTATTTTATTCTTGCCATTTGGTTTTGAAGTTCAGGTCTTTGAAAACTTTTTTTGTTTGTTAAATTCTGCAAAGCATTTTTTTTATTCCTCTAGCTTAAGGAGATGCTTAAGACCAACTTCTTAAATAGTTACTTTAAGTAAAAGCATTTATTAGGATTGAAAATAAAATCACCGAAAAGCTAGTAAAACTGAAACTTATTGACAGTGCTTTACACATAAAAATGTATGCTAGTATATGTATATACCCACCGCCATCGAGTCGGTTTCGACTCATAGCGACCCTACCCGACAGAGTAGAACTGCCCCATAGGGTTTCCAAGGAGTGGCTCGTGGATTCAAACTGTTGACGCTTTGGTTAGCAGCTGAGCTCTTAACCATTGTGCCACCAGGGCCCCTTAAAAGTGATTACGTATCTACAAATGAGGAGTAATACTTGAGAAGTAACATTTTTGTGTGTTCTAATCAAAAGCTTGAAAGTGGTATTTTCCATATTTAAAATAGCACATTTATTTATGAAACAGAGGAAGGTACATGAAAGATTAATAACCACAGGTCAGAAATAAGATAACGGCCAAGGCAAATAATTGCTGCTACTGTAGTATAATCTGAATATAGAGAATGGTCTTCAGATTATTGACCAATGCCTATAATAGAAAAATAATTGTCATTTCTGGGTCTTTAAATTAATACATTTTATATAAAAGATTGTTGTTGTTTTCTATAGTATGTTGGCAAGGATAATCTGTATTCTTAATGACTATGATGGCAGGCTGAATTTAATAGATTTTTTCAGTATAATCTCAGATTCCTCAGAACCATGTTTTATAGATTTGAATGGACTTCACCCAAAACCATATAATCCTTGCCTATTGCAGTGGACATAGTGATATCAACACTTTTTCTATTTCAAATAGTTTATATGATTTTTTTTGTTGCTTCTACTTAACAAACTTTTGTATCTTACATGAGGAATGATTTGTTTTATTTTTAATGTGAATAAATTACTTAATACTCTAATTAATAGATTGTCAAAGGAAGCATTGCCTCAACTGAGATATACTTCCTACCACCACGGTTTGTCTTACTTTCTTTCATACAAGATTTCATTGATCAGAACCATGTCAATGAAAATAGAGTCGATATTTATGAAGTCTACAGTAGGCATGAAACTAAAGAAGCAGGTAGGGGAATAATAATATATTTCTTTTCAAAAGTATGTTATTATTTATAAATCAAAAATAAATATTTGATACTCCTAATGTTTGTTTTGAGTTCCTAGAGCACATATTCCAGAAGTAAAAGTTATATCTTTCTCACTTGGATAAGAAATTTTTGTTAACAACTTAAAACAAATTGTTTCAGTAGAGAGAAAGCTAGAGTGAAAATAGGAGTCTTTGGGTGGTGCAAACGGTAAAGTGCTCAGCTACTAACCAAAAGATTGACAGTTTTGGCAGTTCGAATCCACTCAGAGGTTCCTAGAAAGAAAGGTCTGACAATCAGCTTCTGAAAGATCACAGTCATTTAAAACCTTATTGAGCTCATTTCTACTGTGAAGCACATGGGGTTACCATAAGTCAGAATCTACTTGATGGCAACTGGTTTGGAGGTTTTTTATTTTGTTTCTTTGTTTGTTTTTTTAGAGTGAAACACATTTTTTTTCTCACTGTTTTTTAAGATAATATCACTGACATGGATTTATGTAAGGTTAAATATCTTGCCTGAATAAGTATTGTCTCACTAGCCATGTATCTGAGGTAATCAGGATGATTTTAAAACGTCATCATTTTGTTTTTAAGGCTAAGTTTGGATGTTCTGAGTGCTTAGTTTGGGTGCTTAATGAATGCTCAATAACTGTGGGTTGAGTTTGATTTATTCCGTGCCATTTATCCAGCAAATGTTTTATGTCAGTCTGATTCAGTCCATCCGTTGCTGTCTAGTCGATTCTGACTCATAGTGACTCTATAGGACAGAGTAGAACTGCCCCATAGGGTTTCCAAGGAGTGCCTGGTGGATTCGAACTGCTGATCTTTTGTTTAGTAGCCATAGCTCATAACCACTATGCCACCAGGGTTTCCAGTCTGATTCAGTGCCTTCAAAATCTCACAAATTCATCTTTGGAGATAGAGTTCTCATAGACTGTCTCACCGACTTTGTGAAAGCAGAGTTTTCTGTACATTATGTGTTGGATTTCATTTTTTCTAGATCATGGGGAATAAAATGTTATTATGATAAGATAGTACCAAACCAAAAAACCTGTTGCCATCAAGTTGATTCTGACTCATAACAACCATATGTGACAGAGTAGAACTTCTCCATAGATTTTTTTTTTGGCTGCAATCTTTATGGAAGCAGATGAAGCAGATCACCAGACTTTTCTTTCATGGTGTCTCTGGGTGGGTTCAAATTGCCAATCTTTTGGTTGATAGCCGAGTGCAATCAGTTTGTGTGATAAGATATTGTTTTCTGCTTATTTCTTAAGATCAGTGTCCTTTTCCAGAAACTCCCAAAACCAAGGCTGACTTGTAGAGTACCACGAATTTTTTGCCATGGTAACTTTCTTTTTTTATGTTCATATATTCAAGATTTTCCCTCTCACTTGCACAAAGTCAGTATGATATGTTTTTCCCTGCAAAATCTATGACTAGAGAACAGTTCAAGATGACTACATTAATTATCTAATGTATGGTTATTGATCAAGACTCACCAATGGTTGGTTCCAGAATATGTAATAACTGCTAATATACTGCATCATATTTTGGTTTTATGTTGACCTCAGTGGCCAATTGGCTGGTTCCATTGGCTGCTTGGTACAGAAATATGAAGTAGCACACTCGTGTTTCCTCTGAGGTATGTGACTATAACATTGAAAAATATTGACCTCAACGTCAAAAGAAAAAGATATTTTTAAATTACCTATGGCTGATACTTATATTGCACTGGTAGCAAAGTGGTTAAGTGTTCAGCTGCTAACCAAAAGGTCAGTAGTTCAAATCCATCACCTGCTCCTTGAAAATCCTATGAAGCAGTTCTACTCTGTCCTATAGGATTGCTATGAGTCAGAAATGACTCAATGGCAATGGGTTTGAATACTTACATTATTACACAGTGGTCTCTAAAATCTACTGCTTTAAGGTTATAGAATAATAGTACATGTTTTATAATAGTTTTTAATCACATTTTTGCACCTTAGAATATACTTGTGATTTTTCCATGAAAAAAAGTATTATTGTATTGTTACAAGGCCAAAATTTTGAGGAAAATGGATTCATATTATTCATGAAGCTACATTGTTTTTAGCCCAGGTCATTGTTAAAATTGTGGCCATATTCCCTTTATAAGAAAAGAAGAAAAAATACCTTAAATACCTGATTTAATAATATAAGGTTCTAGTCATCAGTTGATTTGTCTCTGTTGATGGGAGAGGAAAGGCTGGCTGGCTTTTTATTTAAGTTCAATATTCCTTTTGTACCTAACAGTCTAGTTCCCAGTATTCAGTCTGTCATTATCCATTTATGTATCAACCAATCTCATTTTGCTCCAAGAAATTGATTAAATTGCCTATGTCATAATTTCACTTGGATTTAACAGTTTAAATTGTCTCTAGTGTCATTATCATCAAAATAATCTCTCAACTATCTAACTGTATGTGGTTCCATGCTTTCTGGTTTAAAACTAAGTAAAGAGATATAATCTCTGCCCTCTGGGAGGTTATAATCTTAGAAAGACGTGTTTAAGGCAAGCTTGCAGACCTCCATACATTTTGTTTAGCCTGCAGTATTTTCCTGAACCCATTCTCATGTCCCCACATCCAGATACATTGTCTTTAATTGGAAGAGCAGAAAGTTGGTAACAGTGTGTGTGTGTGTGTGTGTGTGTGTGTGTGTGTATGTATGGATAAAGTCATGCATCCATATATTGATTGTTGTTAGTTGGCCATTGAGTCGGCCCCTGACTCATGACTATCCCATGCACAACTGAACAAAATGTTGCCTGGTCCTGTGCCATCCTCATGATAGGCTGCAGATCAGACCTTTGTGATCCCTAGGGTTTTCATTAGCTTATTTTCAGAAGCAGATCGTTAGGCCTTTCTTCCTAGACTGTCTCTGCTGAAACCTGTTCAGCATCATAGCAACTCGCCAAGCCTCCACTGACAAACACGTGATGGCTGTGCTGAGGTGCACGGACTGGGAATGGAACTCAGGTCTCCAGGTGAAGAATTCTACCACTGAACCAGCGGTACCTCCTATATCTTTATTAAAACCAAAACCAAACCTGTTGTTATTCAATCAATTCTGACTCATGGTGACCTCATGTTTTACAGAGTAGAAATGCTCCATAGAGTTTTCTTGGCTGTAATCTTTATGGATGTAGATCACCAGGCCTTTTTCTTCCATGGTGCTGCTGGGTAGGTTTAAACTGTCCACCTTTAGTTTAATAGTTGAACATAAGCCATTTGTGCCACCCATATCTTGAATAGGGGAACTCATTTTATTAGACCAAAGACAAGGTATGACTGATTTAAGAAAAAAATATGGTTGAGACATTTTCACAATATTGCAATTTAGATCCAGCTCTAAATCCCATGCCTTGCCCAGTACACCACTCCTGAGAGCACAGAAAGACCCCTTTTTGCTTCTGAACCAGCCTGATAGGAACTTAATCCAATTGCTTCTATCTGGGTGGGGGAGGTGGGTAGCCATTCTTCTCTCTTCCACAGAGTGAGGTGTAGCTCCTGAGCTGCCAGGGGCTTCTATAACCCTGGAATACACAGAGAAAACCTGAAAGTAGGCTGAGTGGACACAGGAGAATTGTTGTTCCTTATCTCTATTTCTTCCCACACAGAGCTACCTCCAGACTGTGCACATTACTAATAGCGGTGATTTCTCTTTTTGAACAAATCACCTCTATGCCATTTGCACTCCAGGGTACTGGAGAGTGTTCTGTCTATCTCTGTACATTAAATAACCTTGTTGTGGTGCTGAGCCTGGTCATGTCTCCCCTTTCTCTGTGGCAGGTGTATTTATTATTTTCCCCACTCTGACATTCCTAGCTCTGGCTGCCAGACCAGGCCTGGCGCCTTTCTCTCAGTAGATTAGTTTGCATTCTACAGGATTAAAAAGGTTTAAGGAGCAACTGGGAGTTGGCAGGAAGAGCCTGAGTTGTTTAGAAATGTCAGAAAAGTGTCAAGACTGCCAGTTTTCTGGGGGATAGGATAGGGGGAGGAACAGAAGCACTTTTCACTTGGATTCTTGCAGACAAAACATCATGAGAAAGTGGCAACAAGGATCTCTAAAATAAGTAATTCTTGTATTCTGAGTAGGGTAGGAAGAGAAAATGAAGAAGAGGGCAGTGAAGGGGACAAACTCTGTTTTCCCACCAGGCAAATGAATGTTGGCAAATTGGACAACACTGTACATTACAGTCTAGTAATGTATTGTGGTAAATACATATGTATGTATTATATATATATATGTATTTTATATATATATATATATATATATATATATATATACAGTTGTTAGGTGCTGTCAAGTCAGTTCCCATGTACAACAGAATGAAGCACTGCTTGGTCCTGCGCCATCCTCACAATCGTTGTTATGCTTGAACCCATTGTTGCAGCCACTGTGATAATCGGTCTCGTTGAGGGTCTTCCTCTTTTTTGGTGACCCTTTACTTTACCAAGCATGATGTCCTTCTCCAGGGACTGATCCATCCTGATAACATGTCTATATATATATTAAATATATGTAATATATACATATGTTACATATATATGTAAGAAAATATTTGCCATTTCAACATTTTTTATATGTACAGTTCAGTGACATGGATTATGTTTAGTGTATTATTTGACTATCACCATTATCTGTTTCCAAATTTTCCATCACCCTTAACAGAAGCTCAGTGTCTCCTAAGCAATGACTCCTCATTTTCCTTTCTGTCCCACTCACTCTGTTTTGTATTTCTCTTCAGTTTTAGTCAACCTTGTGGAACATTCCATGGGAGAACATGCAGCAAGAGATAGGGTGCCCTGAAAACATTCATGCAACTAATGCATTTAGCTGTGTCTCACTTCCAAATTTAATTTCTGCTTATATTCTGATTTCTTTGATTGTTGGTGGGGGAAGAATTTTTTTTTTATTTTGGTGAATTTCCTTGGAGAGAGGGGACACTTCCAAGGGTCCAGAAAGACCTATTATCTTCCAAAGAGTCTGCGCAGGTGGTGAAGGGAATGTATGAGAGAGATTTTTAAATGTTGTGTCTATCATATGCACAACATGACTGCTAAGAACAAAGAGGAATCCCAGTGTTTGAAAATCCTAAGAGGTGGATTAAGCATGGAAAGTGAATCAGAGTATTATGAGTGCACCCTATGTATCAATAGATTGGTTATGCCATCCTGCCATTGATGTGTGCTGTCCCTGGAGGATACATTCTGAGCAGCCTTGGAAAGAGTGCACCATCAAGTGTGCCAAGAAAAGGACTGAGACCTGGGAAACTTGGCAAATGAATGTCCTTGGGTTTGGCTGAATTTGAAGTGAAACACTGAAGTCATTTGGGAGACCGCCACAGAAGTGATTTCCACCATGCGATGCACCAGCTTACATTGCATTTTGGAACTTTCTTAGGCAAAGAAGATGAGACAAAAGTGTGGTTTTTAGCTTGTTCTTCATGCCATGAAGTGTGGGGACAGTATTAAATTAGGAGTCATAAAGGAGAGATCTAGTCTTCTCCTCTTGGGCTTTTTTTCTTCATTTGTAAAATTGGATTAGGTGGGAGGTGGAGATTAGCTCATATGATTTTGAAGGTTCCTTCTAAAAACTGTTCTATAATTCGCTAATTAAACTCATGTCCTAGCTTTAGCAGTGTGACTAAGCTGTTAAATCCTGCCCTGGCCCCTGCTGTTCTCTGTGCATGTGTAGTATTTAAAGGTATCATTAAGGAATAGGTGAAACCATCTTTGTTGTTGTGATCAGTCCATAACCATATGCTGAGAATTAGAAGACCAATATCAGAAGCATCTACAGATATAGGGACAATCAACAGGAAACTTCTTCTTGGCTAGTGTATTGTTTTTCAATAGCTACAGAATTAGTCACTTCTTCTAAGGGAGAGCAGAGTCCTAAGGGGATGCAGGTACATCTCTTATCTGAGAGAAAGAACTGGATCTTCTCCTCTCAGGATAGATTTCCACTCTTGTTTTCTTAAGCTAACTATATCCTTGCATATCTGAGGCCTCATTCCATCAATGAATCTTCCTTTTTGTGTCTCTATTCTCTTTTCCACCAGATTTCTCCCTTCAATGTACGTACATGCCCACACCGCCCTTGGTTATACCTTCACCCAGATATCCCTCTCTCTATCTTATGTCTTTCTTTTCATTTATTCATCCACACATAAGGAGCAAGACATAGAGCAAGACAGCAAAGGGCCTTGCTCTCATGTAGTTTATTTTCTAGTATGTTGGGGATAGAGAGATCGTAGAGGGATAATGATGAACGATAAATAAACATATAAACAAGGTATTATAAGATAGTGATAAACACTTTAAAGACAATAAAATTAGATGATATAATAGAGAGTGAATGAGATGTGGCACAGGGAACTGTTTGAAAATGTGAAGTAAAGAAGACCTTTCTGAGGAAATGGTATTTGAACTGAGACTAGAAATTACAGGAAAGGTCTAGCCTCAGAAAGATCAGGTGACAAAGCATTCAAGGCAGAAGAAGGAGAAATTGATGGAGCTTTATGGTCAGAAACAGCTTGACAGTGAGGAACAGAAAGGAGGCTATTGTGGCTATGTCACTGTGAATAGTGAGGGACATAGGAGATGGAAACAGAGAAAGGTGGAGCTGCATCAGAAGAGCGTGGTGAGCTGTGGTTAGGATTTGGAGGATGTGTCTGGAGGATTTAAATAGCAGAGACACAGTCTTATTTACGTTAAAAAAAAAAAAATCACTCCTCCTGTTGTGTAGTGAACTGATTGTAGAGAAGCAACAGTAGAAGCTAGAGGCCAGTTAGAAGGCTACTTAATTAGTCCAGGTGAGACATGAGGGTGGCTTGCACTGTAATGGTGGTATGTGGAGACAGACATAAGGGGACATATTCACAATGTAAGTCTGAGATTCAGTCAACAGTGCTTGCAGATGGATTGAACATGTCAGGTAAAGGAAGAGCAAATGTTAAGCATGACTCCCAGGTCTCTGGCTTGAGCAGTTGAGTACGTACAGGCGGCAATAACTGTGATGGAGAAAGCTCGGGGAGGTACAGGTTTGAACATTTAAGAAGGGTTTGTTTTTGACCCGCTTCTTCACATTGTCTCCCTTTTGAATAAGTATTATAATCTCTGTTGGGGACAGGAAGATTCTTTCCTCACCTTTCTTGCTTCAAAGTGGTGGGACTTCCCACTTTGCTGATACTACAGACCTCTCTGTGCCCCTCACTCATACTCCCCTGGGAGGAGAAGTGAATTATTTGATTAGTACATGTATGAGCAAGAACTGCACATGCTTAGTTCCACTATTCCCACTCTCTTATCTCCTTGAGATTTGCCTTCACTTGGATTCACAGCCTGGAATTTCTGTGACTCTTCCCTTCAGTTGTTGCTATCATTCAGTGTTCACATTCATTCAATTGATGACTCATGTTGACTTCATAACTCTCTCGTACATTCTTGTTCTCTCTTTCTCTGTGATTCCCTAGGTACAAGCCTTAATGACTTACCATTTGAAACCTTGACTGTTAATCTACAGCCTCTTCTTATGTAAGGGCTCTCACACAGCTACCGGAATAATGTTTTTGAAGTAGAGCTCTGTTCACTTAATATTTTACATCAATAACATTCAATGGTCTTGGCTAACAGAAAGAAGTCCAAACTCTGCTAGACCATTCATTGTTGGGTGCTGTTATGAATTGTATTGTGTCCCCCCAAAACGTGGGTCAACTTGGTTAGGCCATGATTCCCAGTGTTGTGTGGTTGTCCTCCAGTTTGTGATCTGAAGTAATTATCCCTTGTGTTGTAAATCTTAACCTCTACGATGTTAATGAAGGAGACTTAGTGACACAGTAGTTAAAGTGATTGACCCTAACCGAAAAGTCAATGGTTTGAAACCATCAGCGACTCCTTGGGAGAAAGTTGTGTTAGTCTGTTCCCAGAGAGATTGATAGCCTTGGAAACCCTATGTGGTTGCTGAGTCAAAATGTACTTCAAGGCAGTGAATATGATGTTAATGAGGCAGGATTAGAAGCAGTTATATTAATGAGGCAGGACACAACCTATAGGATTAGGTTGTATCTTGAGTCAATCTCTTTTGAGATATAAAAGAGAGAAACAAGCAAAGAGAAGGACCTCCTGCTGCCAAGAAAGAAGAGCTGGAAGCAGAGTGCATCCTTTGGACCCCAGGGTCTTTGCACTGAGAAACTCCTAGACCAGAGGAAGATTGATGACAAGGACCTTTCCCCAGAGCTGACAGAGAGAGAAAGCCTTCCCCTGGAGCTAGTGCCCTGAATTTGGACTTATAGCCTCCTAAACCGTGAGACAATAAATTTCTGTCTCTTAAAGACATCCACTTGTTGTATTTCTGTTATAGCAGGTAACTAAGACAGGCCCCAAACAATTCTTTTCTAATTCATGTTACAATAAAAAATGTCTTCTTTTCTCCGTATCATTCTACACCTTCCTGTCTTTGTAGATTATTCATGCTGTTCTCTTAGCCTAAAAGCTTCTGGCATTTCTATAAGTCCCAATTCTTTCTATTTTATAAGGTTCACCCTCAATGTTGCTGTTGTTGTGTGCTATCGAGTTGATTCTGAGTCATAGCAATCCTATATGACAAAGTAGAACTACCCCACAGGGTTTCCTAGGTAGTAATCTTTATAGGAGCAGATCGTCAGGTCTTTTCTCTCATGGAGCAGGTGGTGAGCTTGAACCACCGACCTTTTGGGTAGTAGCCAAGCACTTAACCATTGTATCACAGGGCCCCTGCCTCAAGCCACATTAAAACGAAATATTGTCCTATTGGTCACCCTATATGGAGATAATTTCTCTCCTCAAATATTTTATTAGAATTTAGTCTATATCCCAATAAGCACATACTTATACCCATCTTCCATTGGCCTACAAGCTCTACATTTTAAATAGTTTTTACCATGGTGCTTTGCAAGAGCAGTTTCTTAACATATTCTTAAGTAATATCTGTTAGATTAAAAAAATAATTTTGGGGATTTTATGTAATTCTGAACCTTGACAAATATCACGAAAGCACCAGTTATCTAAAGAAGTGTGAGTGAATTAGTAAGGGAGAAATGGAAAAGAAGGTAGAGGCCAAGGTAAACTTTACCCCATTCAATGTAGTCTGTTTCTTTCCTTCTCTAGAACTTCCAGCAAAATCTTAAGGAATCTTCCCAAGCATATTTTAAGTTGCCTTTTGTGGTTCAAATTATAAATGCCAGACTTTTTTATTTTCTGTCAATCTACTAATTACCTTGCCCTTAGCTGAATGATATAACTTGTGTATTTGATTGTATAAAACATTGTGGTTTTGGTTTGTTTGTTTTGTTAAAAATGTAGCTTTCTGGCACTTAATGAAAGCTAGTGATCTACTCCTAATAAACTGCATTGAGCATTGCTTGTATTAGGATGATGCTTCCTATTTTACATCATGACATTTCTAGAAGAATTCAGAGCTCAGCACAAATAATGGTTCTGATACAATCAACTAAAAGGATATAGAAATACACTGCTCCTTAAAAACTGAATTTGGAGGCATTTTAAAATATGCTTCTAAAATATAGTGACACAATGATCTTCTATCAATATCATATTGTTGCTATTGCCAAATACCACCTGGATCTCACAATAACTTTTTAAGATAAAAAGGTATTTTAAATGCACATATATACTGATGAAGCAACTGAAGTTCAGAAGGAAGACTGGCCCAAAGTCACACTGATAGGGTAGGAGTCTCTGAAAGCAGAAATGGAATCTCTTTGTCTACTTTATATTGCCTAAGTCTTTTGAACTGGGCATCCTAACTTTCAAAAGCCTCCCATCCATATTATTTCCATGTATTCATATATAGATTCAGGAGTCCCTGGGTGGCACAAAAGGTTGACATGCTCCCTGGTAACCAAAAGGTTGACACTTTGAGTCCTCCCAGAGGTGCCTTGGAAGAAACAGAGGCGCCTTGGAAGAAATGCCAGGCAAGCTGCTTGCAAAAAAATCAAACTTTGAAAACCCTATCGAGCACAGTTCTACTCTGACACACATGGGGTTGCTGTGAGTCAGAATTGACTCGAGGGCAACTTCCTTTGTTTGTTTGTATATATATATAGGTTCAAGGATAAAATTTGCAAGGACACATACATTTGTAGCTAAGCTTGGGACTCTAGCCATGATCTCTTTTAATTCATACTTGTGTCTTTAATTCTGACTTACTTTCAGTCAGAGCATTGATTTACCTTTTTTCACAGTATTTTCTCACTTTGTTTTCCATAAGCCCTTTGTTGGCTTTCTAAAAGTATTGCCACTGAATTAGACTTTAATGAATTAACATATCAGTATGTTATTTAGTGTCTTATTCTGTGATTAATCCTAGGAAAGCTGGGCGAGAGCTTTAACAGAGGGCTGTGTTTTCTCCAGGTTGTACATTATTCACATCAGATGCATACAGACAAGTACAGAGCAGCTGTAAAAACGAGGGGAGGAAGTAGGGAATTCTGGGCTCTGGCACTAGAGAATGAGGGGTGTCATTTTTTTTTTCAGGAGAATTCAGTTTTCAATTCTAGGGTCTCTGCCAAAGCAGGTCGACTTTAACCCTGCGGTTAACTAATATAAAGCTGTTAAACCTATGAAACATTATTTCTGATCTATGTTTAATGATTAATTAATAGATTCTCCCTTGTATTTTACTACATAGGTTGTTGAATCTACCCACAGGGCAGGTCATTAGGTTAGGTGATCCTAAAACCTACAGTTCTATTTGTGCCTCTCTCTCCTTAATCTTTTGGAGCCCTAGTGGCGCAGTGGTTAAGCATTTGGCTGCTAACCAAAACGTCAACATTTCAAATCCACCAGCCGCTCCTTGGAAACCCTATGGGGCAGTTCTAGTCTGTCCTGTAGGGTCACTGTAAGTCAGAATCTACTTAATGGGTTTGGGTTTGATTTTTCGGTCTCCTTAATCTTTATAACACCTCTGTAAAAAATATTCAGAAGCAGTTATGTTGTACTCCCAGTTTTTATGCATTTTACCAAGTATGCATGAACCTCTCTCCCTTTGGGCTGCGATGGAAGCCCTTCCTCCCAAATACATTTTCTCTGCCTAGAGCATGCCTGGCATCGCTTTCCTCCCTTAGGGTGTCTGGGGCCAATGTGGGACAGCAGTGCTTTTTTCATTCAAGGCACCTGGAGCCACAGGTCACTTTTGAAACCAGCAAAAATAGCCTGCAGTTCTAGGTTACTCTGACATAGGTAATGACTTGAAATTCCTCTGAGCTTAGATTTTACACTTATGATTCTCCAAATTAGCTCTCATTATCCCTGCAGGTTTCTGCCTTTTGAGCTTTAGTGTCATAAGTTTCTAATATAACCAGGACATCAAAGTCCTTAGCGTATAAGGCACAAACCCCTGCAGGATAGGAGGTGTGTAGGGCGTGGAGGGAGGCCAAGGGGAGTTATAGTTAGTGAAATACAGGATTGCTCTGTGATGAGGGAAGGAAACAGTGCTGGACATCAAGCTACAAAAGCACTAGCTAATACCTAATTGAATCTGTACCAGAGCTGGTAAAAATTGACAAGGAAGGAGAATTACAGAGGGTGATGGAAAGATGTTTCTTCCCTTATCTTTCTATCTTTTTAATGTACATTCTTATATCATGTCGAGGCCCTGGGTAGCACAAATGGTTAAGCACTTGGCTACTAACCAAAAGGTGGATGGTTCGAATCTACCCAGAGGTGCCTTGGAATAAAGCCCTGGTGATCCACTTCTGAAAGGTCACAGCCTTAAAAATCCTATAGAGCAGAATTCTACTCTGCAACACGTGGGGTTGCCATGAGTTAGAATGGACTAGATGGCAACTGTTCCCTGCCCCTTCTTTGGTACCATGTGAAGCAAAAATAAATAAAAATATTTAACCAGCATTTCAGGTATCTTGTCCAACATTTTGTGGTTAGAAACTACTTTTAGAATCCTACATAGTGAGTTTTCATCATTATAATATTTCTGTCGGCAACAAACATATTATGAACCATGCTATTTATGGGCATGAATAGCAAATATTATTTTCATTTCATATAATCAGAGGGCTTGAAAGGAAACCTAAGATGCCATCAATACTGTCTGCCTATCTCTGTGTAAAAGTGACCATTCTTACAGAAAGCTGTGAACATATGGCTATCTGGACTGTTTTCAAAGGATGTGGACATCCCTCCCTTGCATAAATCATTTCTGCTGTTTAACAACCTTTACAGATGGGATATGCCTTCTCATAAAGAACTTGCTTTTAGAATTTACCGGGGTTTTCCATTCTGCTAGAATAAATAGACTGCTTTGTATTGTTTGACTACATACTAACGCTTTTGTAGCAAAAGAATTCATTGAATGGTGAATGTAATGCACAAGTGTGGTGTATCTTCTTTCCAAGCAGTACTCTCTTCCCTCCCTCTAACCTCTGCAATTTCAAATCAGATTGTCTCACAGATAGTCTTTTCCTTCCTTTCTGGGTTATAGTTTGTCACACTAGATGGCAGTCATACCCCAGTTTGGGAGTCCATTTTACTTCTCCCTTCCCCCATGTCTTTTCTTGTCCAAAATAATATGGAATGAAACATGCAAATAAAATCCCTTTATTTTGTACAAGGTTCATTCAGAAAAGCTGATATACAATTAAAGCAGATAAGGAAAAAAATACATTAAATGATATTGAAAACTCAAGCTTTGTAGATTTTTTTTTGTGTGTGCGTATGCAGGGGGACAATGGTATGTTTCTTTGTTTGTTGTTGATATTTCGATATAGTTTAATTACAAAAGAAAGTTTATTAGGGCCAAAAATCTCAGTTTGAGCGAGAAGGTAAAAGTGTATTTCTGAAGAAAGAAAGGAATTCAGCCGTGCCTGTTGCTTATGTTTTCTCAAATCCTGTGCTTCTTACAGTAGATTGGCTATGCTTTTAAGCAACATTAACCTGGCTTTTCTAGGCAGAGACGGTCAGATGCAGGCTCAGAGTCCTATGTGTATTGCCTATTAAAGTAACTAGAATGATTGCAAAGAAAATAAAACAAAACAAAAATCTCCTGATAGAATGAGAACCCCTTCCCTTTGTGTTTGTGTAAATCTATAGATGTGCTGATGATTTGAAAGGAGATACATCCAGTTTCTGTAAAATGTTCATGGACTGTTAATTCAAACCCCTAAAATGTCTCACTAAGTGGAAAACATCTGAGAATCACACACACACAGACGCGCGCACACACACACGCACAAAATTGCTCTCTTTTGATTGGTACTCATCCATTTTGCATATTAAAAAACAAAAAACAAAAAAACCCAATTCTTTGCCCTCCAGTCGATTCCAACTCACAGTGACCCCGTAGGACAGAGTAGAACCGCACTATAGGGTTTCCTAGGCTGTAATGTTTATGAAAGCCGACCGCCACATCTTTCTCCTGCAAAGGGGCTGATGGATTCGAACTGCAGACTTTCAGTTTAGCAGCCAAGCTCTTTAACCACTGCACCACCAGGGCTCCTTATATTGCATACAGAGTATTAAAAATGTAATTTTTTTCAAAATAAACTTGTCAAACATTTCAGTGATATAATAGGAATATTATGTTTTCCTCTCGCAGTTCGCAAACCTAGGCTTTATATTGGAATTGATGGGCACTGTGTTCTTACTTTAAAGAAAAGCGTGTAATCTCCTTTTAAAGGTTAATACACAGAAAACTGAAGCAGCGTCATAACAATCAGCCTGAATTCCTGAACAAATATGAATAAGGTTATTCGGCTCACATGTAAAAACACTTAAATGCATTATTTATAGACATTGTTTGACCACGAAGGTCAAGGTGATCCAGTGGACTCCTGGGCAATGGGTCAAGTCTTGAGAGGCCATACTGATAATCCCAGATGACAGTTTCTTGGAGAGAGTTTGTGTACTTTAAGTAGATGCATTTTCCAACGTGGAGGGAGCAGTAAAAGTCTCTCTCTCTTTCTAATTAGTTAGCTACTCATTTATCCAACTTGATCACAACTCATTACTTTTGATCAGAAACAGCGTGTGGGTTTCGGGGAAGAGTGTTGCATGTTCACATTCTCTCTCCCTAAACTCTATGAATCATTTTACTAAGAGAAATATGAGACTGCTCTTTGCCTTTCAGCCCTGGACAATGATGTTTCTCTATATTCCAGTGTCCTGACTAAAGCAGACTCAATAATACTCTAACGTATAAAGAAATGCTGGAATCCTAGAGTACTTACTTGAAAAGTTCTAATGGAAAATTATTTCTAAGTGCTTTTCAAAATCAATGTACATTAAACATTATAGAATTTCATACCTTTTAGTTATTACCCATACTGGGATCCTTTTCATTGTATGTGTCTCCCTGGGATTCTCTTGTATCATAGGAGAAGATATAGACTTGCTTGCTCAAGTAATGCTGGGACATGCTATTGAGGTCCTGACCTCTTCTAGCATCAAATGGGCATAAGGGCAGTGGGATATAGGGGGAGGGGTTCTGAGAGGGACCAGGCATCCCTAGTGCATTTAGAGAATTTAAAAACAATAATAAAACTTATTAAAATAATTCAGATTTTTATTACCACTATGTACCAGCTATTCCAAACAAAGTCAGTAATAAAATAGTTTTCCCAGCCAAGCAGGCCTTTCCCACTCCCTTTCCCCACTTGAGGGCTGCTGAAAAAGGGAAGGCACTTGATGCTTTCCATCGAAGCTCAAAGGAAGAATATTTTTACCTGGGCTTGTATGTGATTAAAAGTAAACAAACAAACAACACACACACAAATCCAAAAAACAAACAAAGAAATACACAAAAATTATTTCTTCCTTCCTTTCCTTGTTATAGTTTCCTGTATGTCCTTTTTTGACTTTGAGTTTTCATCCTGTTCTCAGGAGTACTCAAGATTTTGGGGGCAGTTAGCACTTTCCACAAATACTGAAAATTTCTAGATTAATTTGGGCTCTATTCAAAGTCTTGAAACCATATTTATTCCTTTAGATCTTTCCTTACCTCCAAGAAGAGGAGATCAGAAATCAGTCCAAATAATAAAACTCCTTCATATTAACATTATGAAATCAAAGTATTCATTTAGTAGGCAATAAAATTCAGGATAATAGAAGGTGGCAAAAGGGGGTTCTATAAGAGGACAACTGGCAAGAACGGATGTGAATCAGGATAGCAAGCAGCTCAGAACATCCCAGGGTTTGATTAAACTCACCTCTGCATTAGTATTTTCTAGGACAATAAAAATGATCAACTTATGGTAAAACCAATTTATGACCGTCTAAAATCAGGTTCAATACTCACGCTAACTGCAATGCCATTCATCTCACTCTTTTCTTGTTTTTATTGTTGTAATTAAATGAAGTTTACATTTCAAGTTAGTCTCCCATACAAATTTTTTTTTTTACATACATTGTTATGAGACCCTAATTGCTCACCCCATTCTGTGACAGCACACTCCTCCTTTCCACCCCTGATTCCCCATGACCATTCAACCAGTTCCTAACTCTCTCTGCCTTCCCATCTCACCTCTGGACAGAAGTTGCCCCATTGGTCTCTTGTATCTGCTTGACTGAGAGGCACACTCTTCACGAGTATCACTTTATGTCCCACAGGCCAGTCCAATCCCTGTCTGAAGAGCTGGCCTTGGAAATTGTTTTAGTTCTGGGCTGATAGAGAGTCCAGGGGCCATGCTTTCCGGGGTGCCTCCA
Organism: Trichechus manatus latirostris; assembly: GCF_000243295.1. Lineage (NCBI taxonomy): Eukaryota > Metazoa > Chordata > Mammalia > Sirenia > Trichechidae > Trichechus > Trichechus manatus. The sequence continues at coordinate 3,499,178 of NW_004444051.1, forward strand.
GTCTCAGTCAGACCATTAAGTCTGGTCTTCTCACTAGAATTTGAGTTCTGCACCCCATCCTTCTACTGCTCCATCAGGGATCCCCTGTTGTGTTCCCTGTCAGGACCTTCATTGGTGGTAGCCGGGCACCATCTAGTTCTTCTTGTCTCAGGCTGATGAAGTCTCTGGTTTATGTGGCCCATTCTGTCTCTTGGGCTAATACTTTCCTTGTGTCTTTGGTTTTCTTCATTCTCCTTTACTCCAAGTTCTTGGAACCAATTGATACATCTTAGATGCCGCTTGCAAGCTTTTAAGACCTCAGACACCACTCACCAAAGTAGGATGCAGAACATTTTCTTAATAAGCTTTGTTATGCCAATTGACATACATGTCCCCTGAAAGCATGATCTCCAGATCCCGTATCCCTGCTACTCTGTCTCTCAAAGTATTTGATTGTATTGAGGAAACTTTTTAGCTTTGGTTTAGTCCAGTTATGCTGACTTCCCCTGCAGTGTGTGCTGTCCTTCCCTTTACCTAAGATGATTCTTATTTACTATCTAGTTAGTGAATAACCCTCACCCTCCCTCCCCACCCCCGTAACCTTCAAAGAAAGTTTTCTTCTCTGTTTAAACCTTTTCTTGTGTTCTTATAATAGTGGTCTTACACAGTATTTGTCCTTCTGTGACTGACTAAATTCACTCAGCAAAATAAGTTCCAGCTTCCACCATGTTATACCATGTTTCACAGCTTCATCATTGTTCTTTATCATTGCATAATATTCCATTGTGTGGATATACCACAATTTGTTTATCCATTCATCCGTTGATGGGCACCTAGGTTGCTTCCATTTTTTGCTATTGTGAACAGTGCTGCAATGAACATGGGTGTGCATATATCTATTCATGTGACTGCTCTTGTTTCTCTAGGGTATATTCCAAGGAGCGGTATAGCTGGATCTTATGGTAGTTCTATTTCTAACTTTTTAAGGAAGCGCCAAATCAATTTCCAAAGTGGTTGTACCATTTTACATTCCCACCAACAGTGTATAAGTGTTCCAGTCTCTCCACAACCTCTCCAGCATTTATTATTTTTTTGGTTTGGGGATTAATGCTAGCCTTGTTGGAGTGAGATGATATCTCCTTGTAGTTTTGATCTAAATTTCTCTAATGGCTAATGATCGTGAGCATTTCTTCATGTGTCTGTTAACCACCTGAACATCTTCTTTGGTGAAGTGTCTGTTCATATCCTTTGCCCATTTTTTAATTGGGTTATTTGTCTTTTTGTTGTTGAGGTTTTGCAATATCTTATAGATTTTAGCAATTAAATGCTGATTGGATTTGTCGTAGCCAAAAATTTTTTCCCAGTCTGTAGGTTGTCTTCTTACTCTTTTGGTGAAGTCTTTTGATGAGCATAAGTGTTTGATTTTTAGGAGCTCCCATTTTCTAGTCTCTCTTCTGGTGCTTGTGCATTGTTATTTATGGTTCTTATTGTGTTTATGCCATGTATTAGGGCTTCTAGCGTTGTCCCTATTTTTTCTTCCATGATCTTTATCTTTTTCAATTTTATATTTAATTCTTTGATCCATTTTGAGTTAGTTGTTGCACATGGTGTGAGGTATGGGTCTTGTTTCAGTTTTTTGCAGATGGATATCCAGTTATGCCAGCATTGTTTGTTAAAGAGACTGTCTTTTCCCCAATTAATAGACTTTGGGCCTTTGTCAAATATTAGCTGCTCATAGGTGGATGAGCTTATATCTGGATTCTCAACTCTGTTCCATTGGTCTACGTAACTGTTGTTGTACCACTACCAGGCTGTTTTGACTACCGTGACCGTATAATAGTTTCTAAAATCAGGTAGTGTGAGGCCTCCCACTTCAGTTTGTCTCGCTCTTAACTACCTGGTGTTAGGTCAGATCTCAAATGTTAAAAAGGCAAAGTCCTCTAGACTGCCAAGTCTTCCCAAGATTTCAGACACTAGCACAAGTTCAAGGGTCCCCTAGGGCCACCTGCATTTCTGACCAACTGGCTGCAAATTTGAGTTCAGTAATTTGCTGAAATGACTCATAGAACTCAGGAAAGGCTATACTTACCATTACAGTGTTTTTATAGCAAAAAAGGATACAAAAGAAGCGGCACATAGGGTGAGGTATGGGATAGTCCCTAACATGGAACATTTGTGTCCCCGGGGATATGCTACCCTCCTGATTCATTGATGTTTATCACCAACCAGAAAGCTCACCCAAGCTTCAGAGTTTTTACTGGAGTTTCTTTAAGTAGGCATGATGGAATGAATCATTGCTGCATGATTTAACTCAATCTCCAGGCCCCCTCATCTCCCAGGAGGGTAGACATCAGACTGATATCATGGGATGGGTCCTTCTGGTGTGGTCAGCCCCTACACTGAGTCATCTCATCAGCATAAACTGTTTGAAGTTCTCAGTGAATAATAAAGACACTCCAGTCATTTAGCAAATTCCAAGGATTTAGAGGTTACTTCCCAAGACCTAATTCTTTGGGTAAAAAAATTATTTACCTCACTGTATGGAAAGCAGTGTTGATACATTTATATATCCTGCAGAGTTGTATATAGGATCTATGAGGTGATTAAAAGCACAGACTTTGAAGTCAGACAATCTAGGGTTTGGTACGGGCTCCACCATTTACTATGTGTATGGCATGGGGTAAGTTACTCTCTATTTCTCAGTTTTCTTATTTGCTAAATTGGTATAAAAATAGTATAATAATTACCTCTTACGGGATTGCCATGAGGTTTAAATGATATGATGTGGGTCAAATTCTTACCTCAGTTTTTGGCACGTAGAAATTTTCAATACTTCTTTGCTATTTGATTCCAATGGAATCCATGTTTACAGTGGGTTATAAAAAAATGAGTACTCATTGTCCTAATAGAGCTAAAAATTGAGTCAGTAATGGGTTCACATGGCTTTAATCAAATGATAACTCTAGCTCCTCGTCTTAACCTTTTCAGTCTTTGCTCACTTTCTCACACCACAGTCTTAAATGTTCAGCATAACTTCAGTTATTTAAAGAGTTTCCTGTGCCCTCTTACCACTGTAAAAATAACAATATTATATGCCTAAGATGGGTTGTAAATTTTTATCAGAGAAGGGAGCAAAAGCAAGTCAGTATGGGCTGAAGTCAGAGAAGTTTCCATGGAAGGGACAATTTAAGTTCACCCTCACAGGTAGGATGCGTTCAGAGAGAAGGAAGCAGGAAGATCATTACACTCAGGGTAGGGGAAAAATATAAGCAAAGCAATGGAAAAAGGGAGGAAATGTGCAGGAAACAATGAGGGAACCAGTATCATTGGTGTGGGGAGACGTGTCATGAGAAATGGGAAGTCTGGTGGATAGGTAGTCAAGGCTGATCATGGAAAGCCTCAAAGCCGGACAAAACTCTATTGAATTAAAGCAGGAAGCCACTGGGACCTCATACACAAAGGGGAAAATGTATACGTGCATGGATGCATACATTTCAGGGAATTCAATCCCTTTGAAGCTAATCAAACGAGTTCAGTTTAAGAACCTTTGTCTATCTGTTTCAAAGCAGTGACAATGTACTATTACAAGAAATGTTGTCTATGTTTGCTAAACTGAATAATAAAAATAGTAACTAACGTTCATTCAACCCTGGTAATGTGCTAAACACTTCACACACATTACATAATTTAAACCTAATGGGAATAGAAAAACTGAAAAACCAAACCTGTTGTCATCGAATCGATTCTGACTCATGGCAACTCTGTGTGTTATGGAGTAGAACTGATCCATAGGATTTTCTTGCTGTAATCTTTACTGAAGCTGGTTGCCAAGACTTTCTTCCTTGGTGTTGCTGGGTGGGTTCAAACTGCCAACTTTTAGGTTAATCAAGTGCAAACCATTTGTGCCCCCTTTAATGGGAATACAAGAGAGAGATTATATTTAGGGTAGGAATCAAGGAAACCAGCTGGAAATCTGTTGCCAAAATCTAAACTTGAAGAGCTGTAGCTTTGGAATGTGATACATGGGAAGGGGGTGAAAAAAAAAAGCAGTAAAATGTGAAAAATGTTAGAAAGGGAGAAATGATTTTGCTTTGGAACAGACCAGGTAGAAGGACTTTCAGAGAAGCAACATTGAAAGATGTTTGCAAATTTAGTAACTTGGGAGACTGCAAGCATAGGAGAGACTCTGAAATGTTTGTACACTGCAATGTGCTTATTAATATAAAATATTATTATAATTATTTTAAGTATCCATGTAACTCATCAAAAAGAGTACTTGACCTCTTAATATGCATTATGCTGTGCTCCATGGTTTGCTTTAAATAATACCCTTTCAGTTCTTTTCTGACTTTTCTTACCCTTGTTTATAAGCAAATGAGAGAGAAAACACAGCCACAGGCTGCCTTGCTTCAATTATATCAAACCCCATGACCATCTCTTTTCCAATCAGGACATGGTTACCCTGGAAACCAGCTTCACTTTTTTTTTTTTTCCACTTTCTTTCTCTAGAAGTACAAGTTCGTTTATGTAGAATAGCTGAAGAAAACCTATTCACTATGTTCTGCATTTTAACAATTTGGTTATTCTAAAGATATCGTGGTGTTTCTATTTCTTGAATGGGTCAGAATAGTTTATGTTTTTCTGAATATTGTAAAACACATTTTAAACAAAATAGACTAGGTCATAGAAAAAGTGATCTCACTAAAGCAATAAATTTCCCTGGATTATTTTTTGAGACTGACACTGTAATAGGTATTTTGGCGAAATCAGGAAACATTAATAATACCCTCCTGAACTTAAAATCCAAACTGAAATAATGAAATCATGATTTATTTTTCTCTATCTTCCATTCTCCCCCCATTGTCATTCCTCAGCTGACATTCTCAGATAGAAATATCATGGCCATTTCTACACTTTACAGAATAAGACTGACACTCAGCTAAAGGAGATATTGGATGCACAGAATTTAGGAAAGACGTAAAGGTGGGCATGATGCTATTCCTAATGTGATTTTTGAGGAGGAGAAACTGTTGTTATTATGAGCCAGCTCTGTGTCAGGCGTCATAAGAAAAGAGCAGTCCTTTAGTATAAAGGATGCAAATAACACGATCGGCTGCTAACTGAAAGATTGGAGGTTTGAGTCCACCCAGAGGCAGCTTGGACGAAAGGGCTGGTGATCTAGTTCCAAAAAAAATCAACCATTGAAAACTCTATGGAGCACAGTTCTACTGTGACACACATGGGATCACCATGAGTCAGAATTGTTTTTATGGCAACTGGTATATTGGTTAATACAGAGACGGTATCACTGGTCTCTCTGGCTTTGTTTGTCTCAAGCTTTTCCTCCAGGGCCAGTCCAACTCATATTTTAGAGCTACATTAGAAAAGATTTAGAAAACACATCTAGGAAAAACTATCTTTAGTTCTCTCACTAACTTTAACTCGTATATGAGCAGTTCCAAACTACTTACAGTACTTAGGTCTTGTGCAATAAATAGGGGGTTTGAAGTGGTTAGATTTATATTTGGGGATGATAAAATCTGGGCATCAATATACATAATATCTTATTACAATTTGTTAAAGATTTAAAATAAATTATATGTGCTAGAGATTTGGGAATTCAAAAAGCTTTACTATCAGTATAGAGCTTTCTCAATCTGTAACAAAAATAAGGTGGTCAAGGTAGATTTTATGAAGAAGGTGATTCGAGCAGAGAATTGAAGGAGAGAAGGGATAAGCCATAGGACCTTGGAGGGAGGAAATTTCAGCCAGAGTGAATCTGCAAGGAAAGTCCTTCATGGGTAAGGATGACAGAAATCCAACCCACAAAATGTGAGGATTAATCAAACTCCCACTTTACCACTTCTCAATCATTGCTGATAACAGCTGCCTCCATGACACACTCTCTTTCTCTGATCCTAACCACCCAGAACTAAGTCGACTCTCAGAAGTTAAAAGAACACCGTCCTTCAGACAGCCAAATAGGCAGATGCCAGCTGTAAGCTCAGAAGTCTGCAGGTCACCCTTACTTCTGAATTGCTGTCCACAAACTCTGGGTTTTCCCACTACTTCTTCAGGATGCCAGCTGAAGGTTTGACGACCTCCCCTGGGCTCCCTCACTTTCACCTCCTGGCTCTCACTGTTCCTTTGGGTTCAATAATTTGCTAGAATGACTCACAGAACTCACAGAAAGTACTATACTTCTGATTACAGATTTATTATAGTGAAAGGATATAAATCAGGATCAGCATAAAGAAAAGACCCATGAGGCAGGGACAGTGAGGGTTCTCAACATGGAGTTTCCATGTCCCAAAGGGATGTGCTACCCTTTCATGTGTATCAATGTCTTTCACCAATCAGGAAGCTTTGTGAGCCTCTGCACTCAGAACTTTTATCATGATTGAAGTCTTCATTGCATATGCATAATAGGATAAATCATGCCTTCTGAGATTAGTTGATATTGACCTACTAGGTGAGTCTTTCTGATCTGACCATCCCCCACCTTTTAGCAGAAATCCTCAGGTGTGTTCTGGAGGTTTCAGATAAAGGTACCTCAATTACTTCCAGGGTCACTTCTCAGGAATCAAGAACAAAGGCCAAACTTTTTCATTACCACACAGGTCCCAAGAAGGAAATGTGTCTGAATATTTGAAAAGCAGCAAGGAGGCTGAAGTGGAGTGAATGACAGGAGAGTAAAAAGTGATGAGGTTAGCCCTTTCATAACCCATAAGACATATAGTGACCACATATATTTTCCACCTCTTGGGTTTATTGGGAAGTGGCTGTTCCACTGGCAGTACATGCTGTCATCAGGCGGGGACCTGTACAACTGTTTGAAATGGAAGAAATGAGTGTTTGCCCCCATCTGGAGCAAGATAGAATGAAGAAAACCAAAGACACAAGGGAAAGAATAGTCCAAAGGGTTAATGCACCACAGCTACCACAGCATGCACCAGACTGAGTCCAGCACAACTAGATGGTACCCGGCTACAACTAACAATTGCTCTGACAGGGATCACAATTGGGAGTCCCAGACAGAGCTGGAGAAAAGTGTAGAACAAAATTCTAACTAAAAAAAAAAGACTTACTGGTCTGACAGAGAACTGGAGAAACTCCGAGAGTATGGCCCCAGACTCCTTTTAACTCAGTACTGAAGCCACTGCTGAGGTTCACCCTTCAGCCAAAGATTAGACAGGCCCATAAAACAAAACAAGACTAAATGGGCACACCAGCCCAGGAGTAAGGATGAGAAGCCAGGAGAGGACAGGAAAGCTGGTAATGGGGAACCCAAGGTTGAGAAGGGGAGAGTGTTGACATGTTGTGGGGATGGCAACAATTGTCACAGAACAATATATGTATTATTGTTTAATAAGAAACTAATTTGCTCTGTAAACCTTCATCTAAAATACGATTAAGAGAAAAAAAAACCAAACCTGTGTTACAGGGTAGAACTGAGCGCCACAGAGTTTCTTGGCAGTAATCTTTACAAAAAAAAGAAAAGAAAAAGAAATGGGTGTTTGCCACAAATTACTGTTTTTAGAGGGTACTGTATGAAGTGGTGAATCCTAGAGGTGTGATTGTGAAAAACTTTTGTCTCTTTTGGCTTTCATACAGTGAGGTAAACCTTGTAAGTATATTTCTGGGTTCCTGTGTGTTATTTGGAAGTAGCATTTCTAATGATGATTCCATGTTCAAGTGAATAGCTCATTTTCAGGTGCCATACATTGTACACACCTGTCAAGGGATCTAGAAGATCATGCAGAGGCCAGAGGGACATACGTGTCCAATGTAATTTTACCCCAGAGTCCAGAGTGTAATATGTGCTCACATAAAACTACTCCTAGAGTCCAGAGGGATATACATAGCACACATAATCTTACCTCCTGAGTCCAGAGGGACATATGTGGCCCACATAATGTGTATGAAAATCTATATTACCTACCAAAAATTCAGACACACTCAATGATTTAACATGCATCCCATTAATGAAAAAAAATTATATCAACCAAAAATTCAAAGTGGAAAACAATTGGGCCTTGAAAGGGTTAGAAAGATATTATTAGCATGGAGTAGTGGGGGCAAACGATACAGGTCATTATAGACTATTGTAAGGATGTTGGCATTAATCTGAAGGAAAGTATCTGCTAAACAGTGCTTACCATAAGTTACGAACATTATGTCATTCAGCATACTTAGACTTAGCTGGAGCAAGCGTTGGCAACATTTTTCTGTAAAGGGCCAGATAGTAAATATTTAAGGCTTGCCAGCCGTATGGTCTTTGTTGAAACTACTTTTCTCTTGTGGTGTAAAAACAGCCTTAGAAAATATGTCAAAAATGGACAAGGCTATGTTCAAGTAAAACTTTATTTACGAAAAAAATTAGGCACTACACAGGCCATAGTTTGCCACCCTCTGTTGTGAAGGGTTAAAGTTTGAAGTACTTCGAGGAAAAATTAAACTAAGGGGAAATGGAAAAGAAATGAATATTGATCATTTACTGACTATCTACTATGTGCCAGGAAGTGTGCTAGGCAAAATATAAATAGATATTTATACATATCCATTTTCCGACCTTATTATTAGTTACACTTCTAAGACACTTTATATTTCACTAAAATAACTTCAATAGCCTCCTCCCTGCTTCTGCTCTGCTTATCCATCTCTTCAATTCATTCTGGATTGTGATCTTTTTAAAACATAATCACATCAAAGATTAAAAGAAAAAAATAACACCAGTTCTATAAATCTCTTCCAGAGATATAAGAGAAAGAATCAGTTCCAAATTCATATCATAAGGTCAGCATACATGTAAATTTATCAACAAATAGTACAAATTGGAATCTAATCATACGTAAAAAGAATAACACATTACCCTCCAACATCAAATGGGATTTATCTCAGGTATGCAAGGCTGGATCAATATTAGAAACTCAATCAGTGAAATTCAAAAATTAAGAATCAGAAGAAGAAACAGCACAAGATCATATCAACTGATGAAGAAATACATTTAATAAAATTCAGTACATGATATAAACACAACTCAGGAGATAATCTCTCAGGAAATTAAGCATGGAAGGGAACATACTTAACCTGATTAAAGGTATCTACAAAAAAACCTACAGCTAACTTCATACATAATGGTGAAAGAAGGAACGTTTCTTCCTAAGACAGGGAACAAGTCAAGAATGTCTTTTCTGTTACTCCTATTCAGCATATTCTTGGAATCCTAGCCAATGCAATAAGGCAAGAAAATAAAATAATAGGCATGAATGTTGGAAAGGAAGGAATAAAACTTTTATTATTTGCAAGTGCCATAAATGTCTATGTAAAAATTCCAAGGAATCTACAAACAATCTTCTTAGAACTAAAAAGTTAGGTTATAGACTTCCGCCAAAATGGCACTCTAGGCAGAAGCACCACGCTGTCCCTCCACAGCAAAGTTCCAAAAAACTAAGCCGAATGGAGAAAACAACAATCCTGAAACTCTAAAACATCAAATGAAGAGATAAAGAACTCAGCCAAACACCAAATGGAGCGAGAAAACTGACAGAGAACAGAGAGCAAGGAGAGATTCGTGCAGAGGTCCCCTACCAGCTAATGCAGTGCCGATCTGCCAGCTTGGACTCCTATAGGAGACCAGCAAACAGAGGGTACGAAAAAGCAGCTTCATGGAGCTTCCAGAAGGAGACAAAACAACCAGTAATTTGCGATATACGCTTCCCCCTCCCCACCCTTCTTCACCCCCACTCGGCCTCCTCTGCTTCCCGTGGCCACAGTCTCTTGTCCGGGAAACACTGGCTGCTTGTATTCCACACACCCGAATGGGCCGGCTCTCTGAGTGCCATTTGTTGGCTGCTGGTGTTGCTTTTTTCACTTCTTTTGATTTCTTCCTTAACACTCACCACCTCTCCCTCCTTTAGCTCAAATACCTGGCTCTGTGTGCCATCTTTGCTTCTTCCTGAGGGGCTATGGAGCTTCATTCGAAAGTGGAGCTGCTCCCCAGTCTGGGCTACCGTGCTGGCGGGATCCCAGGGTTTTTGTTCATTTGTTTGTTTTGAAATGTTTGTTTGTTTTCTTTTCCTTTTCTTCAGTTGGGAGCCCTTTCTGGCCAGGCGGAGCTGTGTGGCAAGGAGACTACCCCCTCAGCTTGCACAGACATGCAGAGGGATCCCTGAGGGTATTTCTTTTTTTGTTGGTTTATTTTTTTTCTTCTGTTTTTTGGGGGGCTTTTCTTGTTCTTTTTTTTTAAATTTGTTTTGTTTTCTTTTCCTTCTTTTTCCCTTTTTGTCTCTCTTCATTACTCAGTTTCTTGTCTCTCTATATCTTCCTTCTCTTTCTGTTCCCTGAATACCTGGCTTTGTATACCTCTACCCCTTCTAGCCAGGCTGTACTGCAACACCTGAGACCGACTTCCCCAGACCTCATAGCAGCACTGGAGGGATCCCTGGGAACTTTGTGGTTCTTTAACCTTTCCAATTTTTATTTATTCATTCTTTTATTTTATTTTCTTCCTCTTCCCTTTCTGTTTTTCTTCAATTCATAGTCTCTCATCTCTCCAATCCAACGGCAAGCTCCCCTAGCATTCTTTTTTGTTTTTTTTTGTATGTTTTTGGCCCCTGATCATCTCTCTTCTCTCCCATATCCTTTTTAGCTCCACACATAACAATCTCCCCGCAACATCCTGCCTACCTGCACTGTGCACTTGACATCGCACCACCAAGCAGCACAAGCACGGCCTACTGGAACCTGCCCTGCACTGATTACCGACCTGCCCTGGTGGCTGTAGTAAGTGCCACAAACAACCCATCCCAGTAACTCCACTTCAGCTAGACCTGCCCTGCCTTACCATATCTGAGTGACTGACCCTGCCAACTGGAGAAGGAGGTGAAAAGTATTGTGCCCACAGACGAGCAAACAACAAAGAACACACAGACCGCTGGCTCAGACATACTCAAATTTAAAAAAAAAAAGGGACAAAATCTACAATCTACAATCAATAAATGAGAAAAATAACTACTGAATGCCCCGAAGACAGCAGACAATATCAAAAAAATTATGAAAAAAAAGACAGGATGGTTCCAGTAGGTGTCCAAAGTAAAACACCAGATGACTTTCAGGTGGAATAAAATGCACTAGAACTACCTGATAGGGAATTCAAATCTATAATACTCAGAATTCTCCAAGAGCTGAGGTAAAAACCTGACAAACTTGAGGAAAAAATGGACAAATTCATGGAAAATACAGACAAAAAACTGGAAGAATTCAGGAAAATAATGCAGGAACAAAATGCCAAAATAAACTTACAACTAGAAATTATACAAAGACAACAATTAGAAATCCAAAAGATAAACAACAAGATTTCAGAAATGGATGGTGTCATAGAAGGGCTGAGAAGCAGGTTTGAAATGGTGGAAGACAGGACAAGTGCAATTGAAGACAAACACTTGGATACAACTCTGTTTCAGGAAAACTCAGAAAAAAGAACAAAAAAAAATGAAGAAACACTGAGACTTATGGGGGTTACAATCGAAAGCAAAAATTTGCACATGATTGGAATTCCAGAAGAGGGGGAGAAAACAGAAAACACAGAGAGGATCATTGAAGAACTGCTGACAGAAAACTTCCCCAATATCATGAAAGATGAAAGCTGGCCATCCAAGAAGCTCAACGAACCCCATATAGGAGAGACCCCAAAAGAAAATCACCAAGGCATACCATATTCACACTCGCCAAAACTAAAGACAAACAAAGAATCCTGAGAGCAGCTCGTGAAAAACAAGAAGTCACATACAGAGAAGAAACAATAAGACTAATCTCAGATTATTCAGCAGAAACCATGCAGGCAAGAAGGAAATGGGATGACATATATAATGTTGAAAGAAAAAAATTGCCAGCCAAGAATAATATATCCTGCAAAACTCTCGTTCAAATTTGATGGTGAAATTAGGTCATTTCCAGATAAACAGAAATTAAGGGAATATGTAAAAGTCAAACCAAACTTACAAGAATTATTAAAGGGAGTTCTTCGATCTGAGGACAAACAGCTTCAGCTCACAGGCAGAATCTAGGATGCAGGATAGTACCAGCCAGATACCAATCAAGGAAATGACCTCTGAAGGACTATCCAAAACCAAAAGAAATACTACAGGGAATCAGAGCAGTTAATCAGTAAATGACAACAACATTGACACAATAAAAGAGGGAATAAACGACATAGGTATAAAACCTTCTAATGGAGAGGAAGGCAAGGCGATACCAAGTAATGGTAGACTACTTCAACCTTAGAAAGATAAGGGTAAAATTCATGGTAACCACAAAGATAGTCAACAAACATACTTATAAAAAAAAGAGCAAAAACATAAAGTCTCAGCAAAAACAAAAGAAATAAAAAAAAACCACACACAAAAGTAACTCAGCACAAGAGAGTAACAAGAACAAAGAAAACTTCAGCACCACAAAAAAAGCACTACAAAATGACAACAACAAACACATCTATCAATAATTACATTGAATGTAAATGGACTCAATGCACCCGTACAGAAACAGAGAGTGACAGAATGGATAAGAAAACAGAATCCATCAATATGCTGTCTTCAAGAGACACACGTTAGAAACAAAGATGTGAATTTATTAAAAGTCAAAGGTTGGAAAAAAATATATCAAGCTCACAACTACCAAAAAAGACCAGGAGTAGCAAATCTAATCTCAGATAAAATAGACATTAAAGCAAAATCTACCATAAAAGACAAAGAAGGACACTATATAATGATTAAGGGGATGATCCATCATGAAGTCATAACCATAATAAACATCTATGCACCAAATCACAGGGGCCAAAATTCATAAAACAAACTCTAATGACACTGAAAAGAGAAATTGAAAGTTCCACAATAATAGTAGGAGACTTCAACACACCACTCTCAGTAAAGGACAGAACAGCTAAGAAGAAACTCAGCAAAGGTACAAAAGACTAAAGGGCACAATCAGCCAACTTGACCTCATAGACATATATAGAACACTCCATCCAACCACTGCAAAGTACACATTCTTTTCCAATTCACGTGGAATGTTCTACAGAATAGAGCACATCTTAGGCCACAGAGCAATC
>NW_004444051.1:3512364-3522601 GCF_000243295.1 Trichechus manatus latirostris
AAGCCTTCATCTTAAGTGAGAATAACAGCACAATTGGAAGAGCGTAGTCAATTCACTGAACTGTGCATTTAGAAATTTTTGAAACGGTGTATCTTTGGCAACGTGTATTTTCACCAAAAAAAAGATTGAGAAGTTAGAGGGTTAACATGTTGTGGGGTTGTTAACCAATGTCATAAAATAATATGTGTACTACGGTTTCATGAGAAACTATTTGTTCTGTAAGCCTTCACCTGAAGTACAATTAAAAAAAAAACAAAAACGAAACAAAGTCATGCCAGCGGCAACAGGATTAAAATGCCCTGCATGATCTGGTCCCTGCCCTACTCTGCTCTCAACTCCTACCTCTCTTTCTCTATCTTTCATTCAGTCTTCTGCTTTCACACTGGCTTTGTTGTTATTTCTTGAACATGCCAAATATACTGTAGCCTCGTGGTGTTTATACTCACTGTTCCCTCTGCCAGAATTGTCTTTTCCCAGAGATCACAATGATTCAATCCCTCATTTCCTTCAGGTCTGTGCTCATATGGCAGAGTTCTCTGAGAGACCTTCCCTGGCCACCCTATATAAAGAAGCAACCTACTCATCCCTGGTATTCTCAACTCCCTATTTTGTGTTATCTTTCTATCTCCTTTTGTACACATCACCTACTAATGAAAGAGATACCTAGTTATTTATAAGGTAGAATTTGACTTCCATTAAGGTAAGGATATTATCTGTTTGCTTTTTGCTAAATATTCAACATCTAGAACAGTACCTGCCCTGTAATAAGTACTTAATATATAAATGTTTCATAAATGAATTTAATAAAGGTATGACCTCAGAAGGAGCCCTGGTGGCACAGTTGTTAAAGCACTCGGCTGCTAACTAAAAGGTCAGTGGTTCGAACCCACTAGTCACTCTGCAGGAGAAAGATGTGGTGATCTGCTTCCGTAAAAATTTACTGCCTTGGAAATCCTATACGGCAGTTCTACTCTGTCCTGTAGGGTCACTATTAGTCAGAATAGACTTGACAGAAGTGGGTTTAGTTTGTTTTTGGTTATGACCTCAGAAGCTATAAATATGCTTGATAAATCAATGAAGGTCTGCCTTCCATAATAATACTTTTTGAAAGTTCTCTTAATAAGTAATTTAGTTTGTGTGAAAAACTATTGTTATTCTTTTTACATCCTTAACAAAAGCCAATACATTTTGTCCAGTTCTCCAAAGTGTTTTCCAGGGTTAATTCTATATGAAACTCTCTAATGAATTGTTCATTGTTTTATCTTGTATGATTTGTTATTTTTACTGTGAAACTCTAGATTCGGTGCTCAATAATCTGCCTATTTCTTCCTTGGCCCTTTGCCAAAAATTGAGTAGTGCCATTTCTCAGTGTGTGCTGGTTATTGTCGTGTTCTCCAAATCAAATAGCCAGTTTCAGTACAAGTGTGTTTAATTAAAAGAAGTCAATGATTTTTTTTTTCATTCAAAGTTCTTTGTTACAGTTTGGATTTACAAACTCTTGCAATTTCATTTTGCAAGGAAGTTGGTAAATATAGACAAATATCTATTTCCTCTTTAATGAATTCAAAGATAAATATAAAACTTAAAATCAAAATTAACAATTACTATATTCTATAAAACTTTTGTTGAGAAATCATAAGAGTGGTCAGGCTTGACTTTTATATGGCAGAACAAAAGAAGGAAATCAGAGTTTATAAGTATGTTTTTATAACATAAGAGTCATGAGATAGTTCTTTCATACTCAATGATAATCAGGTTTCGACAGTAAACAAAACAAGATGGGAAAAAATGGGTAAGCATCCATGATATACCTAATTCTGTAGGAAATTGCTATCAGCAAAAACACTTCATAAGTAACAAAACATAATGTTTACCCCTAAATTGTCTACAATCTAGGTCACAGGGGAAGCCAAACCCACAACAGCCACCACACGATGAAAGATGAAAGACAGACAAATTATTACTAAGTTTTGGGCTCCAAAGTCTCTTAGGGACATTGCCAACTTGCACAGAACCCAGAGAAGAGCCACGGAGATGTTTAAAGAGTTGGAAAATGGGACCTTTGGGATAGGTTAAAGGAATTGGAATTATTTAGTTTGGAAGCAAAATGATTAAAAAGTGGTTTCACAATAGCTTTAAAGGAATACAGTGTTACTTAATTGACAATGGTGACCAGTTATTCTCCATAATGACAAGAAATGGGTAAAATACACTACCTGAGAGATCTGAGTTAGGCATATACTAAGAGGGAATTATCAGAGATTGGAAACAGTTAGAATGTATGGTCAACATGTGATATTATGCTTTATTTTTGGTTTATTGAATCTTTTAAAACAGAGAAGAGATTCATATACATGAGAAACCAAATTAGAGAGTGAAAGTAAATCATTTCTAAAGGTATAGCACTAGGTGACTTCCCAAAATATCTTCCAGTTATGATCTTTCAACCTTATTCAGCGTCTACCAAGTTTTCATATTGTTAATTTTGAGTAGAAAATCCTGCAGTTTACCTCTCAGCTTTAATTCTTATATAACACTAATTATCTCTACAGATTGAAGATTCAAGTGCTTGGAATTTTGTATCCACTTATACCCCATCGGGGCCCTGGTGGTGCAGTGATAAAGCATTTGGCTGCTAAGCAAAAGGTCAGGAGTTCTAATCCATCACCTGCTCACTGGAAACTCTATGTGGGTAGTTCTACTCTGTCCTTAGGGTAGCTGTGAGTCAGAATTGACTCAACGGCAATGGATTATAAACCAGTCACACCAAAATATTACAAAGAAATGCTTTGTTTGTTTTCTTTAGGAAATGTTTCATTGCCCATTGTTAGATGATGGTGTATTAAACCAGACTTGAAATAAAAAATTACTCCTTCTGGGATTATAAATATTCTAAATTTAGTATCCCCAAGTGGTTTCTGTAGAAAAAAAAATCTGAAGAAATCAGGCTGGGTTATACTTTTTTACTTATTTAAAGACCAGTTATAATAAAAGGAGTGCTTAATGCAATGATTACAAAAATATATTTTTCCAGTCAAAAGACAATAATTCAATTGAAAATCTCATAAAAGGAAGTATTCTGACACAATTCATCTCTCCCAAAGCTTGAATAATATTTGATTTCTTCCAGAACAAATTTTAAGCAGCCTAAGCAAACCCAAATTTATTTGAAAACCTAACTCTCATTGTTTGCTTTTTCAGTGGGTTTTCTTCTTGGCAACAAAGAGCCTGGAGTCTTAATAAAGTTGAGAACTTGCTTAAATGCAGTGATGAAGAAATTGGGTCAATGCTTGGAGAAACAGTTTGCCAAAATATTTTAGAATGATTACATTTTAAATATTGTTTCATTTAGGAGATGGAATTAAATGTCTATGGAGCTAAACTGCTATACATGCCTTATCATTGAACTGTGTTTGCAGAACCTCATTAATGAAGCAAATACATCTGAATTTATTTCCTGAAAAGACAAGACACTCTTGTGTACTTACCTACATTACAGTATTTCAAAGTAATAGAATGCTTGAACATCAAACACATTGTCGTGGATTAAATTGTGTCCCCCTAAAATGTCTGTCAACTTGGCTGGGTCATGACTACCAGTAATGTATGATTGTGTAATTTGATGTGATTTCCTTGTGTGTTGTAAACTCTAAATGATGAGGTTACATGTGATCTCCTTATGTGTTGTAAATTCTATCACTGTGATGAGGTTATACTGATGAGGTTTACAAGATTGGATAGTGTCTTAATCCAATCTCTTTTGAGATATAAAAGAGAGAAGTGAGCAGAGACACAGGGGAACCTCATACCACCAAGAAAGCAGTGCCAGGAGCAGAGTGCGTCCTTTGGACCTGAGGTTCCTGCACAGACAAGCTCGCAGACAAAGGAAAGAATGATGCATTACAAGGACTTTTCTCCAGATCTGACAGAGAGAGAAAGCCTTCTCCTGGAGGTGATGCCCTGAATTTGGACTAGTAGCCTACTGGACTGTGAGAGAATAAACTCTTTGCTAAATCCATCCACTTGTGGTATTTCTGTTAGAGCAGCACTAGATGACTAAGACACATATTTTCATTAATTTCACACCATGCACAGAAAATAAATAGCTAAACTTATCACAGATATTCTAAGTCTTTCAACCCCACCCATTCACCTATGATTTTAGCTTCATTTATTGTCATATCGGAAATTACATATACAGCTATTTGACCATTTTTTGGTGTATGAATCAGTGCATATGATCTTTATTGCATGAAAGTGCTTGAACTTAAGGTTGACAAGAATTTTAAAAAGGAAAGAAGAAAGGAAGGAAAGAAAGAAAATGAAGCATCTTTACTCTTCCTGTACCTGTCTCCTATTCAGAAATCTTACATTTAGATTTAAGGAGTAAGAAAATGATCACCAGTATTGCGACAATGGGGTGCTCACGACAGTGATAGGATAGAAGATACTCTGCGGAAGAAAATTGAACCAACATTCATACTTCTTTTTACAACCTTATTTTCTGTAGCATCCTCTTTCCACATTGCAAAAAGAAAATTTCAAATTGGGTTTTTTGTTCACTACTACAGGTCAGGAAACCCTGGTGGTGTAGTGGCTAAGAGCTACAGCTGAAAAGTGTTACCCTTTCTGAATGGAACACCTGCAACAAGAATAACCCACTGAAAGTCATTTTACTCTATAGTAGTAGGGATGAAAAAAAGGCCACCTGGGTAAAATTATGATCACCAGGTTTTTACCTATGAAGTCTTAAGAGATGTGCTGGCCTACTGCTATGGACTGAATTGTTTTCCCAAAAATATGTGTTATAAATCCTAACCTCTATCCCTGGTGGCGCAGTGGTTAAGAGCTCAGTTGCTGCTTCTTGACAGGCCGAGTCACACTGCTCTGCTAGAGGGCCACCAGCACATGGACTTGCTAGGTCTCCCCCACCCCCGCATGCCAAATCCTACTGTGCTGCCATTTTATTTACTTTTTATTTTTTTTAACTTCATTTTTTTCTTTTTATGTTTTTTGCCTTTGTTTCTCTCTCTTCTTTCTCTTCTTCTGTCCATTCACTTAGCTCTGAACATCATATCCTCTCCTTTCCCTCCTGCCTATCTACACAGTGTGCCGAGTGCCATGCCCCTGAGCGGTACCGACACGTTACCCCTGACCCCACCCTGCATTGTCCCCACAGCCCCACCCTGTAGCCCCCAGTTTGTGCCACAAACTACATATTCCCACCTCGCCACCCCCTCTGGACCCACCCTGTTGTACCATAACTAAGTGACCAGCCCTACACACCTGGCAAGGTTGTGAGAAGTATGTTGCCCACAGGCAAGCAAGCAACAAAACACATCCAGCCAGCCTGCCCAGACATAACCATATAAAACAAAAAACCAAGATGAAACAATCAAATCTACAATCAATAAATGAAGAAAAGAATTCCTGAATGTCTCAGAGACAGCAGACAATATTAAAACATAGAAAAACACAAGAGAGGATGGCTCCAGAAAGCAACCAAAATAAAACACCAGATGACCTTCTGCTAGAAGAAAAGGCACTGGAACCACCTGATAGGGAATTCAGAACTCTAATATTCAGAGTTCTTCAACAGATGAAGGAAAATGCAGACAAAAATAAGGAAAAAATAGATAAAATCATGGAAAGGATGACAAAAACAATGGAAGACATCAGGAAAACAACACAGGAAAAAATATCAAAATAACTAAACAACAACAAATCATACAAAAACAGCAATTAGAAAATCAAAAGATAAAAAAAAAAAAAAAATTTCAGAAATGGACAGTGCCATAGGAGGTTTTAGGAACAAATTTGAAACAATGGAAGACAGGACAGGTGAAATTGGAGACAAATCCTTGGATATCACCTTGTTTGAGGAAAAATCAGAGATAAGAACAGAGAAAAATGAAGAAACCCTGAGAACGATGTGGGATACAATCTAAAGCAAAAGTTTGCGTGTGATTGGAGTTCCAGAACAGGGGGAGGAAACAGAAAACACAGAGAGGATCATTGAAGAATTGCTGACAGAAAACTTCCCTAATATCATAAAAGGCAAAAAGCTTACAATCCAAGAAGGTCAATGAACCCCATATAGGATAGACCCCAAAAGAAAAACACGAAAGACATATCATAATCACACTCACTAAAACCAAAGACAAAGAATCCTGAGAGCAGCTCGAGAAAAACGAAAAGTCACATAGAAAGGGGAAACAAAACTAAGCTCTGATTACTCAGCAAAAACCATTCAGGCAAGAGGTAATGGTATTACATATGTAATATCTTGAAAGAAAAAGAACTGCCAACCAAGAATAATATATTCTGCAAAAGTCTCACTCAAATATGATGGTAAAATTAGGACATTTCCAAATAAATAGAAATTAAGGGAATATGTAAAATCCAAACCAAACTTCCACGAATTATTAAAGGGAATCCTTTGGTTAGAGAACCAACAACATCAGACAACAACCTGAATCTAGCACATAGGACAGCATCAGCAAGATACCAATCTAGATAATGAACTCTCAAGGATAAAACAAAGCTAAAAAATTTACAACAAGGAACCAGAAATGTCAATCTGTGAATGACAACAATGTCAGAACAATAAAAGATGGAATAAATGGTGTAGGTATAGAACTTTCAAATGGAGAGGAAGTCAAGGTGTTATCAAGTAATAAAAGACTGTTTTAAACTTAGAAAGATAGAGGTAAATTTCAAGATAACCACAAAGAAAGTTAATAAACCTACTCATCAAAATAAAAGAGAAAGACATAAATTCTCAGGAACACAAAATCTACAAAAATGAAAGAAACAAACAAACAAATCACGAACAAAAGGAATTCAGCACAGAAGAGTAAGAGGAAAAAAGAAAATCTCAGCACCACAAAAAAGCACTACAAAATGACAGCAATAAACTCACACCTATCAACGATCACACTGAACATAAATGCCTTAAATGCACAGATAAAGAGACAAAAAGTAACAGAATGGATTAAAAAACAAAAAAACAGGACCCATCAATATTCTATCTACAAGAGACACACCTTAGAAACAAAGACATAAATTTATTAAAAATCAAAGGATGGAAAAAATATATCAAAAAAAAAAAACAGCTACAGGAGTGGCAATACTAATCTCAGATAAAATAGACTTTAAAACAAATCCCAACATAAAAGACAAAGAAAGTCGTTATATAATGATTAAAGGGGCAATCCACGATGAAGACATAACCATAAAAAATATCTATGCACCCAATGACAGGACTCCAAAATACATAAAACAAACTCTAACAGCACTGAAAATAGAAATTGGTAGTTCCACAATAATATTAGGAAACTTCAACACACCACTCTAGGTAAAGGACAGAACATCTAGAAAGAAACTCTACAAGGATACAGAAGATCTAAAGGCCACAATCAATCAACTTGACCTCACAGACATATATAGAACACTCTACCCAATAGCAGCAAAGTAAGTATTTTTTTCAAACACTTATGGAATGTTCTCCAGAATAGACCATATCTGAGGCCACAAAGTAATTCTTAACAAAATGCAAAACATTGAGATAATACAAAATATCTCCTCTGATCATAACACCATCAAAGTAGAAATTAATAAAAGGAAGAGTAAGGAAAAAAATCAGTTACATGGAAACTGAATAACATCTTTCTTAAAAACCACTGGGTAATAGAAGAAATCAAAAATGGAATAAAAAAATTCCTAGAATCAAATGAGAATGGAAATACATCATACCAAAACCTTTGGGACACAACAAAAGCAGTGCTCAGAGGTCAATTTATAGCAATAGATGCATACATCAAGAAAGAAGAAAGGGACAAAATTAAAACATTAACTACACAACTCGAATAAATAGAAAGAGAACAGTAGAAGAAGCCCACAGCCACCAGAAGAAAGGAAATAATAAATATCAGAGCAAAAATAAATGAAATAGAGAATAGAAAAATAATAGAAAAAATCAGTAAAACCAACAATCGATTCTTTGAAAGGATCAACAAAATTGACAAACCATTGACCAAACTGACAAAAGAAAAATAGGAGAGGACACAAACAACTCAAATAAGAAATGAAATAGGGGACATGACAAAAGACTCAACTGAAATAAAAAGGATCTTGAGAGTAAAAAAACTATACTCCAACAAATTTGAAAACCTAGAGGAAATGGACAAATTTCTAGAAACACACTACCTACCCAAACTAACGCAAACTGAAGTTGAAAATCTCAACAGACTGATAACAAGAGAAAAGATTGAAAAGCTAATAATAATAATAAAACTCCCAACAACAACAAAAAGCCCAGGCCTAGGTGGCTTCCCTGAAGAATTCTACCAAACATTCAGAGAAGAGCTTACATTAGTACTACTCAAACTATTTCAGAACATAGAAATGGAAAGTATACTTCCAAATTCATTCTATGGAGCCAGCACAACCCTGATACCAAAACCAGGCAAAGACACCACAAAAAAAGAAAATTATAAACCGATATCTTTCATGAATATGGGTGCAGAAATTATCAACAAAATTCTAGCCAACATAATGCACCATCATATCAAAAAAATAATACACCACGACCAAGTGGGATTTATACCAGGTATACTAGGATGGTTCAACATTAGAAAATTGGTACAATGTGATAAATCACATAAATAAAAGAATGACGTGATCATTTCAATCAATGCAGAAAAGACATTTGACAAAGTCCAACCCCCTTTCCTGATAAAACTCTCTCAATAAAATAGGTATAGAAGGGAAATTCCTCAACATAATAAAGGACATCCATACAAAACCAATTGCCATCATCATCCTTAATGGAGAGAGGCTGAAAACATTCCTCTTGAGAACAGGAACAAGACAAGGATGCCCTTTATCACCACTCCTATTTAACATTGTGCTGGAAGTCCTAGCTAGAGCAATAAAGCAAGAAAAAGGAAGGGCATCCAAAGTGGTAAGGAAAAAGCAAAACTGTCCCTATTGGGGGATGACATGATACTGTGCATAGAAAACCCAAAAGACTTCATGAGAAAACTATTGGAACTAATAGAAAGATTCAGCAGAGTAGAATGATACAAGATGTTGTTGTTAAGCACAGTTGAGTAGTTTCCAACTCATAGCCACCCTATGTACAAGAGAATGAAATACTGTTCAGTCCTGTGCCATCCTCACAATTGTTGTTATGCTTGAGCCCATTCTTGTAGCTACTGTGTCAATCCATCTTATTGATGGTCTTCCTCTTTTTTGCTGACCCTCTACTTTACCAAGCTTTATGTCCTTCTCCAAGGACTGATCCCTCCTGATAACATGTCCAAAGTATGTGAGACAAACCCTCATTACCCTTGCTTCTAAGGAGCATTTCAGCTGTTCTTCTTCCAAGACAGATTTGTTCATTTTTTTGGCAGTCCAAGGTATATTCAGTACTCTTTGCCAACACAATTCTAAGGTGTTAATTCTTCTTTGCTCTTCCTTGTTCTCATCCAGCTTTCACGTGCATATGAGGCGATTGAAAATACTATTGCTTGGGTCATGCGCACCTTAGTCTTCAAGGTAACATCTTTTCTTTCCAACATTTTAAAGAGGTCTTTTGCAGCACATTTCCTCAACGCAATGTGTCCTTTGATCTCTTGACTGGGTGTTGATTGTGGATCCAAGTAAAATGAAATCCTTGACAACTTCAATCTTTTCTCTGTTTATCATGATGTTGCTTATTGGTCCAGTGTGATGATTTTCTTTTTAATCTTTTTATTTTTTTTTTTTACTGCACTTTAGGTGAAGTTTTACAGAACAAATAGTTTCTCATTAAACAGTCAGTACACATATTGTTTTATGATATTGGTTAACAACCCCACGACATGTCAACACTGTCCTTTCTAGACCTCTTTTTTTTTGTGTGAAAATACACATAGCCACAGATACACCATTTCAAAAATTTCTACATGCATAATTCAGTGACATTGATTACGTTCTTCCAGTTGTGCTGCTACTCTCACTTTACAAAAAGGTTTACATAACAAAACAGTTTCTCATTAAACAGTTAGTACACATATTGCACTATGACAGTGGTTAACAACCCCACTACATGTCAACACAGTCCTTACTCAACCTTGGGTTCCCTATCACCAGCTTTCCTGTCCCCTCTGCCTTCTAGTCTTTGTCCCTGGACTGCTGTGCCTCATTAGTACCATTTTGTTTTATGGGGCTGTCCAATCCCTGGCTGAACGGT
>NW_004444051.1:3524720-3544517 GCF_000243295.1 Trichechus manatus latirostris
GGGCTATTTTAAATGGTATTGTTTTCCTGATTTCCTTTTCATCATTCTCTTTATTGGTGTATAGGAATCCAACTGATTATTGTATGTTTATCTTGTATCCTGCTACTCTGCTGAATCTTTCTATTAGTTCTAGTAGATTTCTCATGGAGTCTTTAGGGTTTTCTATGTATAGTATCATATCATTTGGAAACAGGGACAGTTTAACTTCTTCATTACCAATTTGGATGCCCTTTATTTCTTTTTCTTGTCTTATTGTTCTAGCTAGAGCTTCCAGCAGAATGTTAAATAGGAGTGGTAATAAAGGCATTCTTCTCTTGTTTCTGTTCTCAAGGGGAATGTTTTCAGCCTACCTCCATTAAGAATGATGTTGGTGGTTGGTTTTGCATAGATGCCCTTTATTATGTTGAGAAAGTAGCCTTCTATACCTATTTTATTGACAGTTTTTATCAGGAATGGGTGTTGGACTTTGTCAAATGCCTTTTCCACCTCAATTGAGATGATCATGTTATTCTTTTCTTTCCTTTTTTTAATGTGGTGGATTACGTGGATTGATTTTCTAATGTTGAACCATCCTTGCATACCTTGTATGAATCCTACTTGGTCATGGTGTATTATTTTTTTGATATGATGCTGATTCTATTGGCTAGCATTTTGTTGAGAATTTTTGCATCTATATTATGACGATAGTGGTCTGTAATTTTCTTTTTTGTGGTGTCTTTACCTGGTTTTGGTATCAGCATTATACTGGCTTCATAGAATGAATTTGGAAGTGTTGCTTCCTTTTCTATGTTCTGAAATAGTTTGAATAGTACTGGCAGAAGCTCCTCTCTGAATGTTTTGTAGAATTCTCCAGTGAAGCCATCTGGGCCAGGGTTTTTTTTTTCTGGGAGTTTTTAAATTACCTTTTCAATGTCTTCTCTTGTTATGGGTCTGTTCATGTTTTCAGTATCACTTTGTTGTAGTTTGTGTAGGCAGTGTGTTTCTAGAAATTTATCCATTTCCTCTAGGTTTTCAAATTTGTTGGAGTATAGTTTTTCATAATATTCTGTTATGATCTTTTTTGTTTCAGTTGGGTCTGTTGTAATGTCCCCCATTTCATTTCTTATTTGTGTTATTTGCGTCCTCTGCTGTTATTCTTTTGTCAGTCTGGCCCGTGGTTTGTCGATTTTGTTGAGTCTTTCCAAGAACCAACTTTTGGTTTTGTTGATTCTTTCTATTATTTTTCTGTTCTGTATTTCATTTATTTATGCTCTGATCTTTATGATTTCCTTTCTTCTAGTGGCTGTGGTCTTTTTTTGCTGTTCTCTATTTGTTTGAGTTGTGTAGTTAATGTTTTGATTTTGTCCCTTTCTTCTTTTTTGATGTGTGCATCTATTGCTATAAATTGTCCTCTAAGGACTGCCTTTGCTGTGTCACAAAGTTTTTGGTATGATGTTTTTTCATTCTCATTTGATTCTAGGAATTTTTTTATTCCTTCTCTGATTTCTGCTATTACTCAATGGTTTGTAAGCCTGGTGTTATTCTGTTTCCATGTAATTGATTTTTTTTTCCTTGATCTTTCTGTTGTTAATTTCTACCTTGATGGCATTGTGGTTAGAGAAGGTACTTTGTATTATCTCAATGCTTTGGATCTTGTTGAGGATTGCTCTGTGGTCTATTCTGGAGAACATTCAATGTGCATTGGAAAAAAATGTGTACTTTGCAGCTGTTAGATTGAGTGTTCTATATATATGTCTATGAGGTCAAGTTGGCTGATTGTGCCCTTTAGGTCTTCTGTATCTTTGCTGAGTTTCTTCTTAGTTGTTCTGTCCTTTACTGAGAGTGGTGTGTTGAAATCTCCTACTATTATTGTGGAAGTGTCAATTTTTCTTTTCAGTGTCATTAGAATTTTGGAGCCCTGTCTTTGAGTGCATAGATGTTTATTGTGTTCATGTCTTCATTGTGGTTCGTCTCCTTAATCATTATATAGTGTCCTGCTTTGTCTTTTCTGGTAAATTTTGTTTTAAAGTCTATTTTATCTGAGATTAGTATTGCCACTCCTGCTCTTTTTTGGTAGTTGTTAGTTTGATATATTTTTTTCCAAACTTTGACTTTTAATAAATTCACATCTTTGTTTCTAAGGTGTGTTTCTTGTAGACAGCATATTGGTGGATCCTGTTTTTTTATCCATTCTGTCACTTTCCATCTCTTTATGGGTGCATTGAGTCCGTTTACATTCAGTGTAATTGTTTATAGATGTGCATTTGTTGCTGTCATTTTGTAGTGCTTTTTTTTTTTGTGGTGCTGACGTTTTCTTTTTTCCTCTTACTCTCCTATGCCGAATTCCTTTTTTTTTGTGGATTATTTTCTTTTTTTCTTTTTTTAGGTTTTGTTTTTACTGAGAATTTATGTTTTTCCTCTTTATTTTAATGAGTATGCTTGTTAACTTTCTTTATGATTACTGTGAAATTTACCCTTATCCTTTCTATTTTGAACCAGTCTATTATTATTTGGTATCGCCTTGCCTTCCTCTACATTAGATGGTTCTATACCTACCCCGTTTATTCCCTCTTTTATTGTTCTGATGTTGTTGTCATCTACAGATTAACTGTTCTGATTCCCTGCTGTATTTCTTTTGGTTTTGGATAGTCCTTGAGAGTTCATTTCATGGACTGGTATTGGGCTAGTACGATCCTGCATCCTAGATTCAGCCTGTGAGCTGAAGCTGTTTGTCTTCAGATCAAAGGACTCCCTTTAATATTTCTTGTAAGTTTGGTTTGTTTTTTACATATTCCCTTAATATCTGTTTATCTGGAAATGTCCTAATTTCACCATCATATTTGAACAAGAGTATTGGAGGATATATTATTCTTGGCTGGAAATTTTTTTCTTTCAAGGTTTTATATATGTAATCCCATTGCCTTCTTGCCTGCATGGTTTCTGCTAAATAATCTGAGCTTACTCTTATGGTTTCTCCTCTTTATGTGACTTCTTGTTTTTCATAAGCTGCTCTCAGGATTCTTTGTCTTTGGTTTTCGCGAGTGTGATTATGGTATGCCTTGGTGATTTTCTTTTGGGGTCCATCCTATGTGGGATTCGTTGAGCTTCTTGGATGGCCAGCTTTTCATCTTTCATGATACTGGGGAAGTTTTCTGCCATCAGTTCTTCAATGATCCTCTCTGTGTTTTCTGTTTTCTCCCCCTGTTCTGATTGTATTCCACATAATTCTCAGGGTCTCTTCATTTTTCTTCTTTCTTTTTTCTAAGTTTTCCTCAAAAGGAGTTGTATCCATGTGTTTGTCTTCAATTCTGCTGATCCTCTCTTCCACTATTTCAAATCTGCTCCTCAGCACTTCTATGACACTGTCCATTTCTGAAATCTTCTTTATCTTTTAGATTTCCAATTGTTGTTTTTGTATAATTTCTAGTTGTGAATTTATTTTGGCATTTGTTCGTTCATTATTTCCTGAATTCTTCCATTTTTTTCTGTATTTTCCATGAATTTATGTATTTTTTTCCTCATTTTTGTCTGCTTTTTGCTTCAACTCTTAGATACTTCTGAGTAGTAGAGATTTGAATTCCCTATCAGGTAGTTCTAGTGCCTTTTCTTCTACTGGAAAGTCATCTGGTGTTTTATTTTGGATGCCTACTGTCTGCTGTCTTTGGGGCATTTAGTAGTTATTTTTCTTGTTTATTGATAGTAGATTTGTTTCATCCTTTTTTTAAATTTGGCTATGTCTGAGTTGGCAGGCTGTGTGTTATTTCTTGTTTGCTCATCTGTGGACACTATAGTTTTCTCCTCCTTCTCCATTTGGCAGAGTCAGTTGCTCAGATATGGTACAGCAAGGCAGGTCTAGCTGAAGAAGAGTTGCTGGGATAGGTTGTTTGTGACAGTTAGCACAACCACCAGGGCGGGCTGGTAATCAGTGCAGGGCAGGTTCCGGTAGGCCGTGCCTGTACTGCTTGGTCTTTTGATGTTAAGTGCACAGTGCAGGTAGGCAGGATGGAGCGGGGAGATTTTGATGTGTGGAGCTAAGATGGGTATGGGAGAGAGGAGAGAGGAACAGGAGCTGAAAACACACTGTCATGGATTGAATTGTGTCCCCCAAAAAATGTGTGTAGCAACTTGCCTAGGTCATGAGTCCCAGGATTGTATGATTGTGATATCTGATGTGATTTCCTTATGTGTTGTAAACTCCACCACTATGATGAGATTATATGTGATCTCTTCATGTGTTGTAAATTGTATCATTGTGATGAGGTTATACTGATGAGGTTGACAAGAATAGTGTTCTTAATGCAATGTCTTTTGAGATATGAAAGAGAGTAGCGAGCATAGTTACATAGGAACCTCATAACACCAAGAAAGCAGTGCTGGGAGCAGAGTGCATCCTTTGGACCTAACGTTCCTGTGCAGAGACGCTCCCAGACCAAAGGAAGACTGATGACATGGACTTTCCTCCAGAGCTGATGGAGAAAGCATTCTCCTGGAGCTGATGCCCTGAATTTGGACTTGTAGCCTACTGGACTGTGAGAGAATAAATTTCTCTTTGTAAAGCCATCCACTTCTTGTATTTCTGTTGGAGTAGCACCAGATGACTGAGACACACACAAACAAAAATTTGTGCTAGGGGAGCTTGCCGTTGGAGTGGAGAGATGAGAGACTATGAAATGGATAAAAGCAAAAAGGAGAATAAGAAATAGAAAAAAGAATAGAAAATAGCAAATAAATAAAAATTAGAAAGAAAAATGAAAACAGAAGCTCCCAGGGATCCCACCGGTGCGGCTATGCTGTCTGGGGAAGTTGTTCCCAGGTGTTGAAGTACAGCTTGTCTAGAAGGCATAGAGGTGTCACTCAGTGTCAGGTATTCAGGGGACAGGAAGAGAAAGAAGCTATAGAGAGATGACAAACTGAGTAATGAAGAAAGACAAAAAGGGAAAAAGAGGGAAAAGAAAACAAAAATTTTAAAAAAAGAACAAGAAAAACCCACCAAAAAACAGAAGAAAAAAAACCCCACAAAAAAAGAAATGCCTTAAAGGATCCTTCTGCTTGTCTACACAGACTGAGGGGGTAGGTCCCAAGCCACACAGTACTGCTCGGCTAGAATGGGCTCCCAGTTTGAGAAAAGAAAAAGAAAACAAACAAACAATTCAAAACAAACAAACAAACAAAATGCCCTGGGATCCTACCAGTGCGGCAGCACAGACCGGGAAGCAGTTTCATACTTGAGCAGAGTTTCACAGCCTTTCAGGAAGAAGCAAAGATGGCGCACGGAGTCAGGTATTTGAGCGAAAGGAGGGGAGGTGATGAGATGTAATTAAGAAATCAAAGGAAGCAGAAAAAAGCAACACCAGTAGCCATGAAATGGCAGTCAGGGAGTTTGCTAGTGTGGGCGGGTGGAAGCCAAGCAGCCAGTGCTTCCCAGCCAAGAGACTGTGGCCACTGGAAGCAGAGGGGGCCGAGTGGGGGTGAAGAAGGGTTGGGGGCGGGAAAGTGTATATCACTGGTTACCCATTATTCTGTCTCCTGCTGGAAGCTCCATGAAGCTGCTTACTCGTACCCCATTTGCTGGTCTCTGGTAGGAGTCCAAGATGGCGGATCCATGCTGCATTAGCTGATAGGGAACCTCTGCATGTATGTCTCCTCACGCTCTGTTCTATGTCAGTTTCTTATTCCTTTTGGTGCTTGGTAGAGTCCTTTATCTCTTCTTTTGATGCTTAGGGTTTCAGGATTACTGCTTTCTCTGTTTGGCTTAGTTTTTGGGATCTTTGCTGTGGAGGGACGGCGTGGTGCTTCTGCGTAGAGCGCCATGCTGCTGGAAGCCCACACCGATTTTTGTTTTCTTTATGTTGAGGTGTATTCCATAATGAAGGCTGTAGTCTTTGATCTTCATTAGTAAGTGCTTCAAGTCCTCTTCAGTTTCAGCAACCAAGGTTGTGTCATCTGCATACAACAGGTTGTTAATGATTCTTCCTCCAATCCTGATGCCCCATTCTTTTTCATATATTCCAGCTTCTCAGACTATTTTCTCAGCATAAAGATTGAATAGGTATGATGTAAGGTACAACCCTGATGTACACCTTTCCCGATCTATGTACAGATTCCTCATGAACACAATTAAGTGTTCAGGAATTTGCATTCTTTGCAATATTATACATAACTTGTTACGATTCACACAGTCAAATGCCTTTGCATAGTCAATAAAACACAGGTAAACAACTTTCTGGTATTCTCTGCTTTTAGCTGGGATCCATCTGACATCAGCAGTGATATCCCTGGTTCCACATCTCTTCTGAATCTGGCTTGAATTTCTGGCAGGTCCCTGTCAATGTACTGCTGCAGCTGCTTTTGAATGATCTTCAGAAAATTTTACTTCTGTGTAATATTAATGATATTGTTCAATAATATCTACACTTGGTCGGATCACCTTTCTTTGGAATAGGCGTAAATATGGCTCTCTTCCATTTGCTTCACCAGGTAGCTGTCTTCCAAATTTCTTGGCATAGATAAGTGAGCACTTCCAGTGCTGCAGCCATTTGTTGAAACATCTCAGTTGGTATTCCGTCAATTCCTGGAGACTTGTTTTTTGCCAATGCCTTCAGTGCAGCTTGGACTTCTTCCTTCAGTAACAATGGTTCCTGACTATATGCTACCTTCTGAAATGATTGAACATTGACCAATTTTTTTTGGTATAGTGACCCTGTGTAGTACTTTCATCTTCTTTTGATTCTTCTTGCATCATTTAATATTTTCCCCGTAGAAATCTCAGTATTGCAACTCAAGGCTTGATTTTTTTCTTTCATTCTTTTAGCTTGGGAAATGCTGAGTGTGTTCTACCCTTTTGGTTTTGTATCTCCAGATGTTTGCACATGTCATTATGATACTTTACTTTGTCTTCTCCGATACAAGATAAACATACAAAAACACTTGGATTCCTATACAACAATAAAGAGAACTACGAAAACAAAGTCTGGAAGACAATACCATTTATAATTGCTCTAAAAAAGTAAAATACTTAGGAATAAATCTAACCAGGGATTGAAAAGACCTATAGAAGGAAAACTACAAAAACTACTGCAAGATACCAAAAGAGACCTACATAAACGGAAAAACATATCACGCTCATGGATAGGTACTCTAAACATTGTGAAAATGTCAATTCTGCCCAAAGCAATCTTCAAATACCAAAACGTAATCTGGATCCAAATATCAGCATTATGCTGAGTGAAGTAAGTCAATCTTTAAACATTCTTTAAACAGATGGAAAAACTTTAAGCATTCTTTAAACAGATGGAAAAACTAATCATTAACTTTGTATGGAAAGGGAAAAAACCCTGGATAAATAAAGCACTATTGAAGAAGAAGAATAAAGTAGAGGGACTTGCACTACCTGACCTCAGAACCTACTATACAGCTATAGTAGTCAAAAAGCCTGGTACTGTTATAAGGACAGACACATTGATCAATGGAATAGAATTGAGACCCTAGATGTAATCCATCCACTTATGGTCACTTAATCTTTGACAAAGTCCCAAATCCATCAAGAGGAGAAAAGAGTCTTTTTAACAAATGGTGCTGGCAATACTGGATGTCCATCTGCAAAAAAAGGAAACAGGACCCATACCTCACACCATACACAAAAGCTAATTCAAAATGGATCAAAGACCTAAATATAAATTAAAAAATGGTAAAGATCATATAAGAACAAATAGGATCAACTCTAGAAGCCCTAATACATGGCATTAACAGGTTACAAACCATAACTAACAATACACAAACACCAAAAGATAAGCTAGATAATTAGGATGTTCTAAAAATTAAAGACTTATGCTCATCAAAAGACTTCACCAAAAGAGTAAAAAGAGAACCTACAGACAGGGAAAAAATTTTTGGCTATGACAAATCCGGCAAAGGTCTAATCTGCAAAATCTACAGAAAAATCCAACACCTCTACAACCAAAAGACAAGTAATCCAATTAAAAATTGGGCAAAGTATATGAACAGACACTTCACCAAAGAAGACATTCAAGCTGTTCATAGATATCTGAGGAAATGCTTGCAATCACTAGCCATTAGAGAAATTCAAATCAAAACCACAATGAGATGCCATCTCACCCCAACATTACTGGCAAGAATAAAAAAACAGAAAATAAAAAATGTTGGAGAGACTGGGAAGACTGGAACTCTTATGCACTGCTGGTAGGAATCCGAAATGGTACAACCATTTTGGAAAACGATATGACACTTCCTTAAAAAGCTACAAATAAACATATCACATGACCCAACAATCTCACTCTTAGGAATATGTCCTAGAGAAATAAGAGCTGTCACATGAATAAACATATGCACACCCATGTTCTTTGCAGCATGTTCACAGTAGAAAAAGATGGAAATAACCTAGATACCCATCAACAGATGAATGGATAAACAAACTATGGTACATACATGCAATGGAATACTATGCAACAATAAAGAACAGTGATGAATCTGTGAAGCATCTCACAACGTGGATGAGTATGGAAGGCATTATGCTGAGTGAAGTAAGTCAATCACAAAAGAACATATATTGTGTAAGACCACTACTATAAAAACTCATGAAAAAGTATACATACAAAAAGAAACAATCTTTGATGGTTACAAGGGAGTAGAGGACTGGGATGGAAAAACACTAAATAGAGTATATTGACTCAATGGCAATGGATTTTAGACAACAGATAAGAGGTAACTTTGGTGAAGGGTAAGACAGTACACAGTACTGGGAAATCCAGCGCAACTTGTCCAAGACAAGGTCATAGAAGCTTCATAGACACATCCAGACTCCTGAGGGACTAAATTACTGGGCTGAGGGACCAAATTACTGGGTCTCTGGCAACATCTAGCTCAACTGACATAACATAGTTTATAAAGAAAATGTACCACATTCTACTTTGGTGAGTAGCGTCTAAGGTCTTAAATGCTTGTGAACGGCCATCTAAGATACTCCACGAGTCTCACTCCATCTGGAGTAAGGGAGAATGAAGAAAACCAAAGACACAAGGGAAAGATTAGTCCAAAGGACTAATGGACCACAGCTATCACAGTTCCACCAGACTAAGTTCAGCACAACTAGATGGTGTCCAGCAACCACCACCAACTTCTCTGACGGAGATCACAAATAGAGGGTCCCAGACAGAGCTGGAGAAAAATGTAGAACAAAATTCTAACTCACGCACCAAAAAAAATTCCAGATTTACTGGCCTGACAGAGACTGGAGAGTAAGGCCCCCGGACACCTTTTTAGTTCAGTAATGAAGTCACTCTGTGGTTCATTCTTCAGTTAAAGATTAGACAGGTCCATAAAACAAAATGAGATTAAATGAGCACACCAGCCCAGGGCCAGGGACAAGAAGGCAGGAGGGGACAGGAAAGCTGGTAATGGGTAACCCAAGGTCAAGAATGGGAGAGTGTTGACGTGTCATGGAGTTGGCAATCAATGTCACAAAATAATATGTGTATTAATTGTTTAATGAGAAACTAGTTTACTCTGTAGACCTTCATCTAAAATACAATATAATTTAAAAAAAAAAAAGGTATTCAGCTGCTAACCAAAAGTTCAGCTGTTTGAATCCACCAGCCGCTCCTTGTAAACTCTATGAGGCAGTTCTACTCTGTCCTGTAGGGTTGCTATGAGTTACAATCAGCTCGATGGCAAAGGGTAGGGCACATATGCCTGTGGTTATAATTGCTTTTGGGACGATGTTGTCTTTGTTACGTGAGACAAAACTAATGTAGGGTGTGTCTTCAGTCAATTTCTTTTGAGATATAAAAGAGATTAAACAAGCAATGTAAAGAAGCAGAAATGGGGGGAAGAGAGATGCCAAGCCACATGAAGATTGCTCAGAAGCAGAAGCTCAAGAGATAAGGACTTTCCCCCAGAGCCAACAGAAAGAGAAAGTCTTCTCCTAGAGTTGGCACCCTGAATTCAGACTTACAGCATTCTACACTGTGTGAAAATGAATTTATGTTTGTTAAAGTTACCCATTTGTGGCATTTCTGTTATAGTAGCGCTAGATAACTAAGACACCCACTAAGACTCCATTTAGGAGGAAATTAAATTTCTACTCTTGTCAGCTGTGCAGACATCTGTGGAGTCATGCCCACAGAGCTTAATCCAGGCAAGGGTTTTGTCATCATCAGATCTCCTCTATTCTAGTCTTTGGGTGTGTTTAGAAATACGAATGCTGTATTTTCACAGCTTGTCTGCAAATTGAAGGTATACCATGCAGCAGCAAATATGAACTCATAAGAAAAAGAGAGAGAGAGAGAAGAGATTATGTATTTTACTCTAAATTGACACATGGTATGTTCCTGAACTCAAAGGAATTATTTGGCTCACTATCGAATTGCTATTAAAAAGCATATTACTGAGAAAACAGACCCAATTTCAGATTCCGTAGAAAGTAGAATTTCAGTATATTTTTTCATTATGCAGAGTAAGAATTAGCACCAGACTGTGCATGTCACAGAATTAAATGTAATATTAAATGAATTTAGTTAAAACAGGCTCTACCCTCAGAAATCTTCTGATGAAGGACATTGATGCAGAAAGAGACATGAAGGATACTATGTCACTTGCTAAGAAGGTACTCAAGGAAGTGAGCAAGTTTTAATAATGTGTTTAGATTGAATATTTCCTGAGAAGTTGCTTCGTCTCCTCTTGATAAGCTTTGATTTTAAAGGAATTCAGGTTGACACTTAGACGTACAAGGATAAGAATTTAATGAACGAAGGAGAGTGGGGCATTGCAGGGCTGTGGTGGAAGCAGAAGAGAAGCCTCAGGAGGTGGATTGCAATGACTAGATAATGAGTGCTAGCTAAATACTGTTTTTAGGAAGAGAATGAATGTGCACCAAAAAGACAAGGGTACTCAGTCTTCCTCCATTCTCTCTTAGAATGAAGCTCTTAATGTATGTTTATTAAATGTTATAAGGAGGAGTTCAAGGTGCATATAAATATTTGCCAAAGAGTTTTGGAGCAAAACTTCCCTACTCTCATTAAAGTCACTGGAGTGAAGAAGCAGCTTTTAGCTATCATTATATCACTTTTTATTTTCTCAATATAATTAGTATTAGAACATTATGAACATCATGAATCTTTTCAGAAAAGTAGTGTTAGTAGACACCCCAGTAAGTGTGTGTGGTATAAACACACACACACACACACACACACATACACACACAGAGTCATACGAGTTCCTTTTAAGTCTATGCCACATTAAGCCTCTATTTTTCATTTTCTTTAAAGTAGCTGTGTTCCTTATTTTATTGTTCTATATGAATTGAGTTATGGGGACATAATAAAATGTTTATAAGGGTGGTGTGCATAGAGTGCAGTTGTATATAAATATCTTGGAAATAATTTACTTGGGGATATGACAGTTAAAACATATCAAAACCTTTCAAACTCACTTACTCTATTTTTAAGGATTATCTATTATGCTGTAAATTGCTTAGGTAAGTTCATAAAATCATTTATAATGAAACAAGCAACGTTTAAAATAGAATAAATGCATTTTTTGTGGTTGCTGACTGGTTGCAATGATTTAATAAGCATTTATTAATATATAGTATATTTTCTCTAGCTGTTTATTTTATTTTCTCTAGCTGTTTAATAAGTCATTTATAACCATTAATTCTAGGAATTCAGAAATGGAAATGATCCATTAGGACATGTTATCCTTCTCTGTTCTTTCTATAAACAATATTTGTGCTTTGTCCATTCTTGGTTTCAATAAATCTAGTGTTGGTACGTATATTATACCCAGTGAGAAAGCGGTATTCACAAACTAATAGCTCTCAATGTTTATATATTCCCTCCTCTAGTATCTTAACATATACTAGTCCTTAATGGGTAAAATAAAAATATGTCAGTGAAGTTTATACACAATGTTTTCTAGGGGAATATGTAGTAGATTTTCATATTTATAAGATATCCCTAAATGCCTGCAAAATTCATAGCAATATGCCTCAAGTTGTTTCATTAACACTTGACAGCTTATTGAAAATTAAATGCTTAAAACTCAATTTTTTGTAATTTGTTTTTTCGCTCGAAGTATCATGTCACCTATCAATCACCTGGTGAGAGATAGATAGATAGATAGATAGATAGACAGATAGATAGATAGATAGATAGACACAGATATATTTTACTTCAGGGAACCTTCATCATTTTGCTTTCTTTTATGCCTGATTGTACATATTTTAGATGGAGATATTGGCTTATTTGTTGTGTGTATGTGTGTGTGTGTGTGTGTTGTACATAAGGTTGTACGTATTTATTTGCACTATCTTTGACATCAAACATTAATCACCACAAGGGTCACCCTGTCATGTCCAATAGTACAATTAGAGAAATTTTTCTTTTTCATATGAATGTAACTCACCTTAATAAAATCTAAATGGAAAGAGGTACTCTGCACCAAAAATGAATTTGGAACATTCAAGATGATGTATTACTTTACATGCTGTTTTGCATTCTTTTTGGAAGGCAGCTGTACTGTAGGGTTAAGAAGTTCTGTACTTGCAGCTAGAGTCCTGGAGTTCAAATCCCATTTGTGTGACCTTTGGAGATTTAAGTGTTATGTGTCTGAGTTTCCTTATTGGTAAAATGGAGCTAAAAATATTTGGTCTATCATAGAGTTTTTGTAAGTATTTTATGAGATAATGCATGTAGAACACTTATTAGAGTATCTAGTTTATGGTTGTTGATTGTTGTTAGCTGACAGTCTAGTCAGCTGTCAGTGATGAGATCAGACTGTTGTGATCCATAGTTTTTTATTGGCTGATTTTTGGAAGCAGATCACCAGGCCTTTCTTCCTAGTCTTAGTTTGGAAGCTCTGTTGAAACCTGTTCAGTTTCATAGCAACACACAAGCCGCCACTGACAGATGGTTGGTGGCTGTGCTTGAGGTGCATTGGCCAGGAATTGAACCTGGGTCTCCCGCATGGAAGGCAAAAATTCTACTTCTGAATCAACACTGTTAGTCTTCAGTAAGTATTAGTTATTATTTCTATTTGAAAACAAAATCAAGGAAGAATAATGAAATGATAAATTACCACTTAAATAAATTATAAGGAAACCCCACTTCAAGGAAGAAGTGGTGGTCCTGTTGCTGGCAGTGTGGACAGAAGACAGCACTTGGCCGTCAGTGCCTCTAGGGATCACTTCAGCAAGGTTACATGCTTTGGAAAGGCTCACATCTAATGATGATGGAGGCATAAGTATAAAAATGTAGTCATTTAGACCCAAAGCGAGACAACTCTGAAAGGCCGTTTCAGCTCCAGAGCTCCCAGTGGAGTTGGCTGAGGCTGCTGGGGGCCTACATCACAGCTTTTCTTCTCCCTCTGTCGGCTCCTCCTTCCTTCCTTCCCATTTCACAGGTGTTAATCCCTTATAACCATCTGGAATACAAAGCTCTGCCTCAGAGTCTGCTTTCCAGAAAGCCCAATCTGCAACCTTACCTTACAAAATGATTTTTTAAAATGGTAGATTTTCTAACATAAATATTTAATTCAAAAAAGATTTTTTAAAAAAGGTAACAAAATCTATATAATTAAAAATGTTATTTAAAGCCCAGCATAAAGATTACAGCCTAGGAAACTCTATGAGGCTGTTCTACTCTGTCATATAGGGTCGCTGTGAATTGGTAATGACTCAATAGCACACAAAAGCAACAACATACCTGTGTTCAGCATCATTTCAGGTTAGGTTTCTTGGAAAGGCATATGTTTTGTTTTGTTGTTTAACAGAATTAACTGTATCAGATAAGTATCTTAAAGAGTTTTATATCATGAAATTCCATTGCTGACCAAAGATCTGATACCTAAAAGTCTGTAGAAATCACCATAAATAAGATTATGTACTAAGCACATATTCATTATAACTGATATAATGAATCAGTGGAGTATGATGCTTTCCAAAGTATTGATTAATGATTTTGATTTGTGTCAAAACATGCTCGTTTAATTCAGTTTATAAAAGAGATTACCCAGTGTGGTGCTTGGCAGTTCTGTGAGGTCTCCAAGACTCAGGAGTAGAGTAGGGCAAGATTTAGGTAGATATCAAAATGTATAAGGACCTGAATGGAGAAAGAGGGTATTTTACACGTTAATTCATTTATTTATTAATCAAATGAAAATTCGTTGGGCACCTATTGGATTCCAGATACTACGCTAATACTAATGGTGAGATAAAACTTATGTATTCCCTGACTTGTAGCTTACTGTGTGGTGTGGAGGACATGTTGTTGTTGTTGTTAGGTGCCTTGAGTCAGTTCCCACTCACTGCGACCCTACACACAACAGAATGAAACACTGCCCAGTTCCTCACCATTCTCACAATTCATGTCAGCCACTGTGTCAATTCATCTCGTTGAGGGCCTTCCTATTTTTCGCTGATCCTCTACTTTACCAAGCATGACGTCCTTCTCCAGGGACTGGTCCCTCCTGATAACGTATCCAAAGTATATGAGACAAAGTCTCACCATCTTCGCCCCTAAGGAGCACTCTGGCTGTCTTCATCCAAGACAGATTTTTTTGTTCTTTTGGCAGTCTGTGGTATATTCAGTATTCTTTGCCAATACCATAATTCAAATGCATCAGTTCTTTCTGGGTCTTCCTTATTCATTGTCCAGCTTTCACATGCATATGAGGCAATTGAAAATACCATGGTTTGGGTCAAGCATACCTTAGTCCTGAAAGTGGGGGACAAGTAATCACATAAATACCTGTAAAATTCCAACTTCGATAAATGCCAGGAAAAAAAATGGGTGTTTGTTTCTTTGAGAGATTTTTTTTATCATGGGAATTTACCTAGTCAGGGCAGGTCACAGAAGTGACTATTGAATTAAGCTTTGAAAAATGAGCAGGAGTTACCCAGATGATGAGGATAATGAAGAACGTTTCACATAAATGCATTAACATTTGCAAAGGCTCTGAGGAGAAGACAATCTTACATATATGAAGGGATGACAGAAGGCCAGTTTGTGAAGTCAGAGAACAAAGGAGAGCATAGCACGAGTAGAGGCTGAGGAGGGATTTTTGTTTATTGTTATGAAAATATATATAACAACATTTGCCAATTTAACATTTCTCACGTGCAGTTTAGTGACATCAATTACATCAATCATGTTGTGCAACCATCACCAACATCTGTTGTCAAATATTGTATCACTTAAACAGAAACTCAATGCTTCCTAAACAATGACTCTTCTTTCTTCCTCCCTTCCATCCCTGATAACCAGTAACAAAGTTTGGTCTCTACACATTTGCCTATTCTAGATATTTCATATTTCATACAATATCTGTCCTTTTGTTATTAACTTATTTCATTCAACATAAAGTTTTTAAGGTTCATCCATGTCATAGCATCTATCAGGACTTCATTTCTCTTCATGGCTGAGTAGTATTCCATTGTATATATGTACTACATTTGTTCATCCATTCATCTGTCAGTGGCCATTTAGTTTGTTTCCACCTTTTGTACATTATGAATAGTGCTTCAATGAACATTGGTGTACATGTGTCTGTTTCTGTGGCTGCTTTCAAGTCTCTTGAGTGTATACCTAAGAGTGGAATTGCTGGGTCATATGGTAGCTCTGTGTTTGACTTTTGAGGAACTGTCAAACTTTTCCACAGTAGCTGTACCATTTTGCCTTCCCACCAACAATGGATAAGTGTTTTAATTTCACCATATCCTTGCCAAAATTCATTATTTTGCATTTTGTTGATTACAAAGGATTTTTTAAGCATTAGTCTAACAGCTATTTAACCAGGAACATTAAAGATTATAAGGGAGCTGATAAAAAGAAATATATGTATTTTGAAGAGCCCTAGTGGCACAGTGGTTAGAAGCTATGGCTGCTAACCAAAAGGTCGGTAGCTTGGATATTGATTAGCCAATGGAAAAAATAGTTTTATTATTGTTGTTGTTGTCAGGTGCCATCGAGTCAGTTCCAATTTTAATGACCCTATGTACAACAGAACCAAACATTACCCGGTCCTACACCATCCTCACAATCATTGCTATGTTTGAGCCCGTTGTTGCAGCCACTATGTCAATCCATCTCATCAAGGGTCTTCCTCTTTTTCCCTGACCCTTCACATTACCAAGCATGATGTATATTTGTGTCTTCTCGTTTTCATGTTATCTCTGCTATCACTGCTGTTCTCATTGTGGATGGTAATGTTGACAAAAAAATGTTTTGCACTAGTTACACATTCATTATCAATTTTCAAAAGAACTTAATTTTAGTACTTTTTAATGAAACATACACTTTTTTATCAAGTTAAAGAAGGAAATTTTATCACCAAACAGTTTATCAATCAATAAAACAAGTAGTTATATATTTACACATTTACTAATTGACAAACTAAATGGCATTTGGCAATGGAGTTTCTATTGTGGATCATAACAAATTATGGATAACATTACAAAGAATGGGAATTCAAAAACACTTAAATGTGCTCCTGCAGAATCTATTCATGGATCAAGAGTCAGTCATTTGAACAGAACAAGGAGGTACTGCATGGTACCGAACTGGCAAAGATGTGTGGCAGGGTTGTATCTATTCACCTCACTTATTCATCTGTATGCTGAACAAATAATCTGAGGAACTGAAGTATGTGAAGAAGAACATGGCATCGAGATTGGTGGAAGATTCATTAACAATTTGCAATATGCCAATGACACAAACTTGCCTGCCAAAAATGAAGTCAACTTGAAGCATTTACTGATGAAGGTGAAAGACTACAGCCTTCAGCATAGATTACACCTGAACATGAAGAAAACAAAAATCCTCACAGCTGAGACAATAAACATCATGATAAATAAGGAAGAAACTGAAGTTGCCAAAGATTTCAATTTACTTGGAGCAACAATCAATGCCTTTGAATTCTGACTCACAGCCACCCTATAGGACAGAGTAGGACTTCCCCACAGGGTTTCCAAGGAGAAGCTAGTGGATTCAAACTGTCTACCTTTTGATTTGCAGCTGTAGCTCTTTCACGACTGTGCCACCAGGGCTCCTCTTTGGAAGCAGCAATCAAGAAATCAAACTAAGTCTTAAAAGGAGAATTCACTAACTAGACAGTAGACAAGGATCATCTCCTGTGAAGGGAAGGACAACACACAAGACAGGAGAAGTCAGCACAACTGGACCAAAACAAAAGTTAAGTTTCCTGAACACATTCAAACACTTTGAGGGACAGAGTAGCTGGGGTTGGGGACTAGGGACTATAATTTCAGGGGACATCTAGGTCAATTGGCGTAATAAAGTTTATTAAGAAAATGTTCTGCATCCCATTTTGGCGAGTGGCATCTAGGGTCTTAAAAGCTGGTGAGCGGCCATCTAAGATGCATCAATTGGTCCCAACCCACTTGAAGCAAAGGAGAATGAAGAACACCAAAGACAAAAGGAAAACATTAGCTCAAGAGACAAAAGGTCCACATAAACCAGAGTAGAAATTTAAAAAGAAAAAAAAAATCAAATTATGTCTTAAAAGCTTGTGTGTGGCCATCTAAGATACTCCACTGGTCCCACCCTGTCTGGAGCAACGGAGAGTGAAGAAAACGAAAGACACAAGGGAAAGATTAATCCAAAGGACTAATAGACCACAACTACTACAGCCTTCACCAGACTGAGTCAAGACTAAGTAGATGGTGCCTGGCTACCACCACCTACTGCTCTGACAGGGATCACAACAGAAGGTCCCAGACAGAGCTGGAGAAAAATGTAGACTAAAACTCTAACTCACAAAAAGAGACCAGACTTACTGGTCTGACAGAGATGGGAGAAACCCCAAGAGTATGGCCCCCAGACACCCTTTTAATTCAGTACTGAAGTCACTCCTGAGGTTCATCCTTCAGCCAAAGATTAGACAGGCCCATAAAACAAAACAAGACTATATGGGCACAACAGCCCTGGGGCAAGGACAAGAAGACAGGAGGGGACAGGAAAGCTGGTAACAGATCCTAAAGTCAAGAAGAGGAGAGTGTTGACATGTTGCAGGGTTGGCAACCAATGTCACAAAACAATATGTGTATTAATTTTTTAATGAGAAACTAATTTTCTCTGTAAACTTAAAAGAAAAAAGAAATCAAACTATGTACAGTCATGTGTTACTTATCATCCATGATACGTTCTGTGAAATAGGATGTTACATGATTTGGACATTGTGCGGATGACATATTACTTAGCAAAGTATATACACTTCCTCAGCCTCTGTCCTCTCTAGTCCCCCCAGTTCAGTGGCTTCTCCAGGGCACCTCTCTGATCCCACTTCTCTGGCCCTGGATCCCCCACTCTACACCCTTTCCTAAGCCCTCCCGCAGCTCCTGCCTCTTGGTCCCTTCCCCAGTGCACCTGCTTTCCTGAGCCTTGAATCCCAGCGGGCTGCACTAACCCAGTTCAGAAGAGTAGCTGCTCATTGCTCATTATAAGCAGGCCACAGAGGTTCCCCCAAGCAGCTGCTCAACCACTCGTCCCAACCACTCAGCCTGACTTATGGAGATTCACTGACCTCCAACGATGTCCCTGCATCTTCATGGGACTCCCTGCCCCCCTTTTCCTCTTCCCTTCCTCCCTCTGCCCCTTTATTTCTGGGTCCAGACAAGAATATACACTTAGCTGTATATACTTAGCAAAGCTGTATGGGATCACCTACATATATGCAGTCGGCCTTGCCCAAAGGGACATCATAAAGCACATGATTGTATTGCATTAGGCAAATATACTGCAAAAGACCTCTTTAAAGTTTTAAAAAACAAAGGTGTCACATTGATGGCTAAGGTGCACCAGACCCAAGCCATGGTCTTTTTAATCACCTGATTTTCCAAGCAAAAGCTGGACAGTAAGAAAGTGAGACAGAAGAATTGATGCATTAGTATTGTGGTTTTAGTGAAGAATGTTGAATATTTCAGATTGCCAGAAGGACAACCAAATCACTCTTAAAAAAATGCAATCAGAATATTCCTTAGATGTGAGGGTAGTGAGACTTAGATTCCCTTACTTTGGACATGTCATCACTAAAAAAAAAAAAAAAATCACCAGAAAAGGATATTATGGTTGGTAAAGTGTAGAGTAGGCAAATGTAAGGGAGGCCCTCAGTAAGTTGGATTGACACAGTGGCCAAAACAAGGGACCCAAACACAGCAACAATCATGAAGATAGCACAGGACTGGGCAGCGTTTCATCCTGTTATGCATAAGGTTGCTATGAGTTGAAGCTGACTCGATGGCAACTAACAACAACAAGCAATAGAGTTAAGACTACTCTCTCCATCCTCCACAAAGTGAACGCTCAGCTACCATACATATTTCACAAACACCTATAATTTTCTGTTTTTCATTGGCTGTACCAATTGGCACCTATACGTTTCAAGCATATCATAGGCCTCTGTGAACTGCCCCTTGCAGCTTATGTTGGAGTACATATTTTTAAACAGGAAGGACCCCACATGCTGTCATTGAAAGACAAATGTTACATTGAGTCAGAGGAAGAGAGATGACATTGTTGCTGGTTGCATTACATCTTTAAACATACTTGAAAGTGAGAACTGTGTTCACTTCCCATGCATTCCACACACTACTAGATGGACCATAGCAGAGACTGGATGTACCAATGTCATCCTTATTTTTATTTATTTATTATTGTACTTCAGGTAAAGCCTTACAGAACAAACAGTTTCTCATGAAACAGAAGTACACGTTTTATGACATTGGTTAACAACCCCACAACATATCAACATATCTAACTTCTCAAACTCTTTTTTTTTTTTTTTTGG
>NW_004444051.1:3550153-3566130 GCF_000243295.1 Trichechus manatus latirostris
TTCCTGAATTCTTCCAATTTTTTGTCTGTATTTTCTATGAATTTGTCGATTTTTTCCTCATGTTTGTCAGCTTTTTGCCTCAGTTCTTGGAGAATTCTGAGTATTAGAGATTTGAATTCCCTATCAGGTAGTTCTGGCGCATTTTCTTCCAGAGGAGAGTCATCTGGTGTTTTATTTTGGATGCCTACTGGAACCATCTTGTCCTGTTTTTGTACATGTTTTGTTATTGTCTGCTGTCTTCAGGGCATTCAGTAGTTATTTTTCTCATTTATTGATTGTATGTTTGTTTGTTTAGTCCCTTTTTAAAAAAAAATTTGACTATGTCTGAGCAGGCAGACTGTGTGTTCTTTGTTGTTTGCTCATCTATGGGCACAATACTTTTCGCCTGCTTCAACTGGCAGGGTCAGTCACTCAGGTATGGTACAGCAGGGCAGGTATAGCTGAAGAGGAATTACTGGGACGGGTTGTTTGTAGCACTTACTACAGCCATCAGAGTGGGTCGGTAATCAGTGCAGGGCAGGTTCCAGTAGGCCGTGTCTGTGCTGCTTGGTGGTGTGATGTCAAGTGCATGGTGCAGTTAGGCAGGATGCAGCCTGGAGATTGTTATGTGTGGAGGTCAGATGGATATGGGAGTGAGGAGAGAGGAACAGGAGCCAAAAACATACAAAAAAACAAAAAAGAATGCTAGGGAGATTGCCGTTGGAGTGGAGAGATGAGAGACTATGAAATGAAGAAAAACAGAAAGGGGAGGGGGAAGAAAAGAATAAATAAATAAGAATCAGAAAGGTTAAAGAATTACAAAGTTCCCAGGGATCCCACCGGTGCAGCTATGAGGTCTGGGGAAGTTGCTCTCAGGTGTTGTAGTACAGCCTGGCTAGAAGATATAGAGGTATACAATGCCAGGCATTCAGGGAACAGAAAGAGAAGGAAGATATAGAGAGATGAGGAACTGAGCAATGAAGAAAGACAAAAAGGGAAGAAGAGGAGAAAGAAAACAAAACAAGTTAAAAAAAATAAAAGAAAGAAAGGCCCCCAAAGAAACAGGAAAAAAAAAAACCCAACATAAAAGGAAATGCCCTCAGGGATCCCTTTGCAAGTCTGTGGAAGCCGAAGGGGAGTCTCCCTGCCACGCAGCACAGCCTGGCCAGAAAGGGCTCCCAACTCAAGAAAAGGAAAAGAAAACAAACAAATGAACAAATCCCTGGTATCCCACCAGCGCGTCTGCCCAAACTGGGAAGCAGCTCCACACTCAAACAGAGCTCTGCAGCCCCTCTGGAAGAAGCAAAGATGGCACACAGAGCCAGGTACTTGAGCAAAGGGAGTGGGAGGTGGCGAGAGGCATTTAAGAAATCAAAAGAAGCAGAGAAAGAAAGCAACACTAGCAGTCAACAAATGACACTCAGAGAGCCAGCTAGTGCGGGCTGGTGTTTCTGGACAAGAGACTGTGTCCGTGGGAAGCAGAGGGGTCCAAGTGTGGGTGAAGAAGGGTAGAGAGTGGGAAAGCATATATCACAAATTACCGGAGCTCTGCAACCCCTCAGGAAGAAGCAAAGATGGCGCACGGAGCGAGGTACTCGAGCAAAAGGAGGAGGAGATGGGGAGAGACAAGGAAGAAATAAAAAGAAGCTAAAAAAGGTAACACCAGCAGCCAACAAATGGCTCTCAGAGAGCCACCCATTCAGGTGTGTGGAATCCAAGCAGCCGCTATTTCCCAGTCACGAGATTGTGGCCGCGGGAAGCAGAGGAGGCCGAG
Organism: Trichechus manatus latirostris; assembly: GCF_000243295.1. Lineage (NCBI taxonomy): Eukaryota > Metazoa > Chordata > Mammalia > Sirenia > Trichechidae > Trichechus > Trichechus manatus. The sequence goes on from NW_004444051.1 coordinate 3,551,907, forward strand.
TGGTCATGAAGAAGGGTGGGGAGTGGGAAAGCATATATCGCCAATTACTGGTTGTTTTGTCTCCCGCTGGAAGCTCCGTGGGGCTGCTTTCTTGTACCCCATTTGCTGGTCTCCGGTAGGCGTCCAAGATGGTGGATCCGCACTGCGTTAGCTGGTAGGGGTCCTCTGCATGAGTGTCTCCTTGCTCTCTGTTCTCTGTCAGTTTTCTCACTCCATTTGGTGCTTGGCTGAGTTCTTTATCTCTTCATTTGATGTTTTAGGGTTTCAGGATTGTTGTATTCTCTGTTCGGCTTAGTTTTTCAGATCTTTGCTGTGGAGGGATGGCATGGTGCTTCTGCCTAGAGCGCCATTTTGCCGGAACTCCCCTATCATCCTCATTTTGATACAACAATTAATCATGCTGCTTTATTAAATATGCAGGAAAAATGCTAAACCAGATGGGATGCTGGGAAAATACAATAGGAGGAAACTAAGACATTGGATTACCTTACAAGAGCAATATGAATAGTCAATTATCTTAACTGTGTTTGAAGTTTGAAAGGGTTGTTCTAGAAGAGATCAGAGAACATAAAGGAGGATTCTGAAAAATCACTTAGGAAGCTATGATAGTATTCCAGGGGAGATACGAACTAAGGTGGTGGTAACAGAGATGGTGACAACTGGGTGGATTTCTAGAGATGCTTAGGAAATAAAATCAATAGGATCTGATGCTATATTGGCTTATGAAATATGAAAGACAGTTTCAAGAATGACTTGTAAGTATATGATTTTCAAAACTGCATGGATGGTTGTTTTATTCATTGTGAGAGAAGGACCACTGAAAAAGGTTCAGGATTGGAGGAAGCCTAACTGTGAGATGAGATGGCTTTTATTCATTCAAGAGGAGATGTCAGATAGCTGAATTGTAGTGAATGATGACAGAATGAGTGCAGATCGTTTTAGACAGACAGGTTTTGAAGTGAAGACTTAAAGTTCTATACGATGACTTCAAATTTTTCTGTCAAGTAGGAGGCAAAGATTTTACTGATAATGGGTATAAGAGGTGCAACGGAGAGAGACAGAGGTTTTAGGAGAATGAAATTAGTTGCTTTTATTGCCTAAAGGTAGACGCATCAGTTGACCAAAGTCATGGAGAGGGCTGCAGAGAACTGTTGAGGGTCATGTAAGTTTTCTTCATTGTGATATAGCCATACTGAGCCAAGAGTTCTGAGCGTTCAATCACTGTATATTTAATTTTGGAAAGGGGAGAGGCCCTGCACTGTTTATAGCTCTTTGTTAATCATATTTTAAATTTCTTATATGTTTTGTACATCAATGACTTTACTGTTGATTAATGTTTGAAAAATACTTTGATATATTTGATGAACAGAGCTGAAAACAATTTCTACCTTCCCTGCCACTGATTTGCATAGGCAATTTCTGGTTGTTGTTCTAGAACAGGCTTTTTAAATTGCCATCAGATTAAATGGCAGCATTCAAATAGATAGGCTAAGAACCAGGGACTACAATATTTGTGGTTCAAACTCAATCATATAATCATTTTGTGTCTCCTTTTTTCTACTTTTGTATTCTAGAAAAGGGTGGGTAAAGAAATTATTTGTTGAAGTCCTAGATCCATTTGTAACATGAGTGAAGAAAAATAATTGTTAGTTCCAAGCTTTTAATCATACACTTACATATACTGTGTGCTTTTATTGCAAGTGAATTTTGGTTTCATATCTATCAAAGCAAAGTGCATAAAACAGATCAAATGCCTATGGATTATGTTCATTTTTCGGATGGTGTCCTCACTTTTTAATTCCTCTTACATTTAAAACATAGATTAAGAAAAACCACAGAGTGAGTCAATTACCACATATAAAATATGTGTGTCTGAAAAACAATGAACTTGCAAACTTGGAAACTTAAGAGTCAAAACTGACCCAACCAGCAATCTTGGGCATCATTTCTTAGATGCTAAAACAAATTTTAGGAAGACGTCATCTGAACATCTCCTAGTTTCAATAGAAGCAGTATGGGCAATTAGGCATCCTGCCAGTGAAACATCATTTATATCAAAGTCGCTAAAAACTTACCCCCTACCTTCTCTTACCTGTCTATTAGTCTGGCAGGGAACTGCAGAATGCTTGGTTTGTGTGACCCCCAACCTCTCTTTTGTCCCATGCCAATGTGGTCAAGTAAAAGGGAAAAACTGCCTGCTCTGCCCAGTCCACTGGCATCGAAGAAAAAAAAAAAATGTTCCAAAGCTCAATTTAGAGAAGATTTTGGTATTAATTTCTCGAGTTATCTCTTCATATTCCTTGAATTTTTATATTCAGTTTGTATTCCTCTCCCCTTGTTATGGATTGAATTGTGTCCTTCTCAAAATATGTTACAAATCCTAACCCCTGTACCTGTGGTTATAATCCCATTTGGGAATAGGTTTTATTTGTTATGTTAATGAGGCAGTATTAGTGTGGAGGATGTGTTTTAAATCCACCTCTTTTGAGATATAAGAGAGCAGATTAAGCAAGGAAGCAGGAAAAAAAAAAGCAGAGATGGGGGAAGAAAGATGCCATGCCACATGAGATCTCCAGGGAACCAGGTAACAGAAGAAAAGAGACAAGGAGCTTCCCCTAGAGCTGACAGAGAGAGAAAGCCTTCCTCTAGAACTGGCACCCTTTTGGACTTCTACCCTCCTAAACTGTGGGAAAATAAATTTCTGTTTTTAAAGACACTCACTTGTGGTATTTTTGTTATAGCAGCACTAGATAACTAAGACACCTCTTATTTCTGTTTTTTCACTTTTTTTGCCCCTTTTTTAATTTCACGTATCACTCATCTGGGTGGGATAACTGAAACTTTGGCACATTAGAAGTGAAATACACCAAGTTCATATGCTAAAGCTACTGGTGTCATTTATTTTTAAACTTTAGGAACATGAAATAATTGCTAGATTTTCTAATTAATGTGAAATTACTCTTTGAGATTCTATTCTTTAAAATGGAATGCCCATAAATTAAAAACTTCACAAATAATTAAGAATTTAGGAAAAATTACAGTGAATCTATTCTTTTAATTATACACAACAAATAGATTTGGAAATTGGCTAATTTGCAGGCTGTTTGGAGTGTGTGTATGTGTGCACATGCATGTGTGATGGTTGTGGAGGGCTGGAACAGATGAGTCACTTGCTTAAGTGGAAAAACAAACATCCACCTCCCTTTTGTGTAGAGGGTTATGTCTGGAATAATGAAAAACTGTCATAACCAGGAAAACTACAAAAATACAATATAATATAGACCTATATAATAAAAGCGACCATTGGAGTGGTGCAGAAAACAGTATAGAGAGGGATCTCATTAACCTTTCCCCTGAACTCTATCTAGGCTTGTATAAACCAGTAATAAAACAGTTGCCATCAAGTAGATTCTGATTCATGGGCCCTCATGTATATCAGAGTAGAACTGTGCTCCATAGGGTTTTCAAAGGCTGATTGTTCAGAAGTAGATCATCAGACCTTTCCTCCAAGGCACCTCTGGTGGACTTGAAATTCCAACCTTTCAGTTAGCAGTTGAGTGTGTTAACAATTTGCACTACCCAGGGAGTCCCTAGATTTCTATATCCAACTGCTAATGTGACATCTCCATTTGATGCATAACAGACATCTCACACATAACATATAGAAAACTGAGCCCTAATATTCTCCAAACCTACTCCTCCTATTTTCCTCTTCAATTTAGTAAATATTGACTTTGTCCAGGCCAAAAAAATATGGAGTCCTCTTAAACGTCTATCTTTTTCTCGTGCATCAGATTCAGTTCTTCAACAAATCCTGTGAACTCTACCTTCTCCACTGCTACAGTTTTGCTCCAACTCTCCAACATCTTTCACTGGAATTATTACAGTAGTCTCCTCACTGGTCTCCCACTTCCACCATTGAGCCCCTTTAGTCAATTGTAAGTACAGCAGCCAGAGTGAAGCTGTTGTAACTAGAGTCTTATCATGTCACTACTTAACTGAAGTGTCTTCCCAATTCCGTCTGTGTAAAAACCAAAAAAAATGACCCATGAGGTTCTACAAAATTTATTTGTAACTTTCTCTTACAACCTCAAATTCTAGTAGTTTCCCACTTGATCATTCTAACCCAGGCGCACTTACTTCCTCTCCGTTCTTCAAACACTAGAGATGTGCTTCTGATTCAGGGTCTCTTCTTGGAATATTCTTCTTCCAAGTATCTGCTCAGCTTTCTCTTCTTCAGATTTGTGTTTAAATGTTGCCTTTGGGGAAGTCCTTCCTTAGCTATCCTTTCTGTACTAGGTAGGCTAAGCTGCCTCTTGGAATAAATAGACCCAAATACATATCTTAGCTCAAATATAATAGAAGCGTATTTTGCAGTCATGTAATAGTACAAGGCAGGGGATCCTGGGGGAACAATTCTTGTTTGATTGGTGCTTTTCTCCATGTGGTGATTTAGTCTTCATTCTACCTTGTGGGTCAACCATTCCTGAGGGCAGAGGTCAGCAAAGTAGGGCCTGCTGGCCAAATATGACCCACAGACTATTTTTCTTTTTTTTAATGATCTTCATAGTAAAAAAAAAATGTTTTCTTACATCTCTAAACGGTGAAAAAAACAAAGAAAAACAAAATAAAACAAAAACAACCAAACAACCAAACAAAAACAACCCAGAATATGCAAGCAACCACATACCAAAAACATGCAAACAAAAAACCAGCTGCTGTTGCATCAATTCCAACTCATGACAACCCCATGTATGCAGAGTAGAACTGCTCCATAGGGTTTTCAAGGCTGTGACCTTTTAGGAGCAGTTCACCAGGCCTTTATTCTGAGATGCTTCATTGTGGATGTGAACCACTAACTTTTTGGTTAGTAGTTGAGTGCTTAACTGTTAATATCTGCACTCTACAGAAAAAAAAAAAAATTGTCACTATTCTGTCAAGACCTAGACTAAAGCCAGATTTAACATGATCATCTGAAAGTCACATCTTTTTGAAAATTAGATCCTTAAAAAAAAAAAAAAATCTAGTTTGTGAGCTACTCAAAAACAAGTGGAGGGCTGACCCAAAGCCATAATATGCCAACCCCTGCTCCGGGCCATTCACTCCTTTTTTTTTTTTTTTTTTTTGGATAAATATTTATTATGTTTTTAGTTAATTATTCAGTTTGAGATGACAGACTCATTTTCTAGTCTTCAATCCCAACAGACCTAATGGGATTTTTTTTTTTTCTAGCAAGTTAGAAAAGTATCCTGTTAGTACTCTCACCTTGTGATAAAATGATGGAGTTTGTTAGCTAAGGGGAAGAGGAGAAAACATGTTTGTTTACTCTTCAGTATCTTTGTGTGGCTCTGACTGGTATGATGTCCAGCATTAGCTGGTGGCTAGTGAGGACTAAAGATTATGGTACTCCAGGGTATTAGATGGCCTTGGCGATCATTTTTACTTGAGCTGGGTTTTTACTTTAGTGGCTTGCAGGGGTGGCTATAGGGGAAATAATTATTGCACAAGTGAGGGCTGTGCACTCTAGTAAAAAATGGGGACTACCACCACCCACCCACTATGTCCTGATAAAGCTTAAGGCATGACGTACCTGTAAGTTTAAAAATATACATTTCTACTGTGGTCTCTGTGTACATGCCAGCAACATTCACTGTGAATTGTAACATTTCCTTACATGTATGACTATGATGATAAAAATAACTACCTCACACTAATAGAATTTATTGACTTTGTGTTTAATTGCAGGCTTACTAGCACACTGTGAAGACATAAAATTGTAACACACTGAACCGGTGACTGCCATTGTTGTGAAAACAGGAGAAAAAAAAAATTCCTGAGTGTTGGGGAAATAAATATTTGGGTGGAAAAGAAAGGGCATGGAAACTGCACTTGACAAAATTTTAAAAAAGTAAGTACTGAGGTGAAAGTTTCCTTTGTTCTCATGGGAATTAAGTTAATATCAGGTGATATTTAACTTAACAATGAACACATTGGTAAAGAACTGTAGGCATCGTGTTAGGTCAGTTCACACCAGTCCTCATATCCATTTTACTATATTTTACAAGTTGTAGATTGTTGAAATATCCGGGTTTAAAATGTAGTTAAACCAGCACCTGTAAAAAAAAAAACCCTGTTGCTGTTGAGTCAATTCTGACTCATGGCAACCCTATAGGACAGAGTAGAACTGCCTCATAGAGTTTCCAAGGAGCGCCTGGTGGATTCAAAGAGGTAACATGTTTTCAATTCAATTCAACATGTTATTTGTTGAGAACTTGCTATGTGCCAGGCATGCTGGTAGTGGATATGGATATAATCATAACCATGTGGCAACCCCTGCAATTAAAAGTTTATAGTTTATTGTAGAAGACAGCACCCAGAAAGGCCATTGTGATATAATGTCATCATCACTGCAAATAAAGCCACCATCACAGAAGAAGACCTCTTAGGAGGCATTTGTCTGGAAATCAGCTGATGTGGGTTCCAGCTGAAAATTTGCCTTGGTGGTCTTCAGCAAGGTAGGATGGAATCTCTCTGCTGTGTCCTCATGGTAATATAAGAGAAATAATACTTACCTCAGAGGTTGGACAAGATAGATAAGTAGACAGCTGATTGATAGACAGGTAGGTAGGGATGTATGTAGGTTGGTAGGTCGGTGGGCGGGTGGGTAGACAAATAGATAGATAAGGCAGACAGACAGATGATGTTGTTGTTAGTTGATATCTAGGTGAACCCATCCATGGCAACCTTATGTATAACAGAGCAAAATATTGTCCAGTACTGTGCTATCATGATGGTATGTATGGTTCCATTATTACAGCTATTGTGTCAATCCATCTTATTGAAGGCTTCCCCTCAATGATATATGATAGATAGATAGATAATAAAAGATAGATAGATGATAGCTAGCTAGCTAGCTAGAGACAGTGATATAGAGATAGATCATCTATGTGGTAACTCTTGGCAAGGATAGTGTTCCAGAGTTTTCAATAAAGGAATGTTTCTTTTTTCCTTCAACTAATCTTTACTTGGATTAATCTAGAATACCTCAACATAACAATGAAAAGAGTAAAAGGACTTATTAATATTTTTCTCTAGATAATATTAATGTTTGCTTTTAACATTACTTCCTATTTTTTTAATAGAGTCTTCACAAATTCCATAACTCCGTCACTTTCTGCACTACATACATTTACCAATCTACCTTTCTTGATAGATTGCATTTCAGTAAACAGCAGAGGACCCAGATTTGTGAATTAAAGGCAGTTTGCCACATTAGATTCCAATATTGTCAGTCATAGTCTCATTAAATCCAATAAAAAACACGTTCTGTTTCAATGTTTCATAGGAAATATATTTCTTTTATTTATTAAAGTGATTATATTGGATTTTTTTTTCTTATTTCTGCCTTCAGCCATGGGTTTTTAAAATTCTTAGGATGATCATGTATTTGCACAGATTTAACTTTTGCAAAAGACCTTACAATCAATCATAAATAAATCTTTATTTGCAATGTCAAGGAGTCTTTGAAATGTATATTTTATTAAAAATGTTTTTAATTTATATTACAGGTGCATTTTATTGTACAATATTAGAGCAGTTGGAAATGAATTCATTACACAATCCCACATGGCTTGAATTAACAGAAACCTTCCAGTAGCATCTATAAATGTTTTCTCCCAGCTGCGTGCTTCACCATGGCAGCATTAGATGTGAGAATATATCTCAAAGTCCATCAGTGAATTCAAAAGGGAAATGTGAGCCACTTTAGAGTGTGAAAAATAAATATAAAAGAAATAAAAAAGATTTGCTTTATTCCATCCTCTAGACGAGGATATGCCTAAACCACCCAAAAGATCATTTTCTTTTCTTTTGTTATTTTATTTGCTTCTGCAGCTCCTCAGTGCAGTTTTCCAATCTTTCAGAAATCTGGCCATCAGAAAGTTGTTTTGTTTGTTTATATGTTTCTCCTACTTAATTATCTTCTTGGATATAGGGAGATTGCTGAAGATTTCTTAGCAAAGACGAATTCTGTCTTAGTTATCAAGTGCTGCTTAACAGAAATACCAAAAGTAGATGGCTTTAATAAACGGAAATTTATTTTCTTACAGATTAGGAGGCTAGAAGTCTGAATTCAGGGCGCTGGCTCTCAGGGAAAGCTTTCTCTCTATATAGGCTCTGGGGGAATGTCCTTCTCTCTTCAGTTTCTGTTTCTTGGTTCCTTGAAGATCTCCACGTGGCTTGGCATCTATCTTTCCCCCATCTCTTCTTGCTTAATCTGCTCCTTTTATATTTTGTAAGAGATTACTCAAAACACACCCTATACTGATCCTGCCTCACTCACATTACAAAGACAACCCATCCTCAAATGGGATTATAACCACAGGCATAGAGGTTAGGATTTATAACACATAATTCTAGGGGACACAAGTCAATCCATAATAAATATATACTTGAGTTTTAAATGATGAGAAGAAACAAAAGAACATGACCATCCTGAAACGGGAGAGGGATGCTTGAATGTTTACATGTCTAGGAAAGAAAGAGCAATTCTAAGCAAAGCAGGAGATGTGAGTAGTGTGGCCACAAGCGATGCAGCCCCAGGGGCCCCATGATTAGAGATTTGTGGTTAACAGAAAGGACAACTAGTTGCTCTGGGGACTCCTTGAATAAAGATTGAAAGGACAGACAGCTCCGTAGCATCCCCACTGTCCTCTGTGCCTGTGAGCCACACAGGAAAGAATAATTAGTAAAGGAGTAGCATCTGGAAAAAAAAATTATGAAGATTTTGTTTTACCATTTAAAGTTTTGGGTAATAGCAAGGTTAAACATTTACAAATATGTTAGAAAGAATTGAAAATGGTATTCCCAATACAGGAGAAATTGGAGAAAACAAAGTGAACCAGGCTAAAGCCTTTTTATTAAAGTGTTATCAGTATTGATAGCTGTCAAATTAAATAGACTTCAAAGCCCGTTTTCTTATGGGAATATAATTCCAAATTTTTATGTATTAAGCCTGAATCAACTTGACAGGAATTTTTTTTTTTTTTTTTTTTAAGCTATCATATCAGTTGTGAATCTGATAAGTGCTCTCACATTCTGGTAAGCACAGGATGCTGCTGTAACACACAGGAAGCCATCTAAATAGTCTGGAGCTGTCAAAGAAGGTTCTGGAAAGAGACAAAGCCAAAGTTAAGTAATGAAGGAAAAACAAGAGCGAGCCTGGTAGGCTAAGAGGGGGTTAAGGCAGGCAGGAGACATTCTTTGTTATTATTAGTCATCTTTGAGTCAATTCTAACTCATGACGACCCCACATGTGCAGAGTAGAGTTTTCAAGACTGACCTTTTGGAAGCAGATCTCCAGGCTTACTTCTGAGGCATCACTAAGTGAGTTTGAATCACCAACCTTTCAGTTAGTAGTCCAGAGCTTAACCATTTCTGCCACCCAAGGACATGTCCATTTCATTTACGCCTGCCCTGAATCCTTTTGTAACGGATAAGTGAAGGAAGAAAGAAGGAATGGAGGGAGGGGGAGAGGGAAGACAGAAAAGTTAAATGAATGTAATAAGCAAATGTTTAGCAGGGAATATTATTCTTTTCCACAGAATAAATGGCATATTGAAAATTTAAAAATTCAAAAAATTATCTTTGCTTTCAATATACCTTTACATTGAAATTGTTTTCAGAATGTCAGAATGATTCAGCTTTTCTCAGGTATCAATCTAACCTTTACTGAATGACTTTGATGAATGTTTCAGTACCTAACACTGAATTTACCAAGCAGGAGATATAGATAAAAAAATCATTTTTCTGCCTTCAAGGAGCTTATTGTCTAGTTTGATGAGGAACCACTAATTTATCTGGTTATTTTCTTAAAAATGCATTTTCTTCATGTAAATTATTGCTAATATAATTCACCTTTCCTGTTCTCTACTTCACTAGCAACTCCTTAAGAGAAGATGTACCACAATTCAGCACTGATAAACTAATGATTCATGGTGGGCATTTAAAAAGCATCAGTATTTTAGGAGTACCTGTGTGGTGCAAAGGGTTAAGTGCTTGACTACTAGCCGAAAGTTTTGGCTGTTCAAATCCACCCAGAGGCACCTTAGAAGAAAGGCCTGGGGATCTACCTCCAAAAGGTCACAGCCTTGAAAATCTTATGGAGCAGCTCTATTCTGCACACATGGCGTTGCCATGTGTCAGAATCGACTTGATGGCAACTGTGTGTGTGTGTGTGTGTGTCTTTTCTTTTGCTTAGGCAGTATTCTAGATTTTTGTAAGCCACAGAAGATGGCAGCCAACAGAGTCAAAAAAACGTAAGAGTGTTGAAAATGTGGTTCTTAGATAATGGTGCATAAAATGGCTATGGATAATTTTCATTAGAAATACTGTTGAAAATCAGAGTAACCCGGTTGCAGTTCTTTCAGATCAGCACAGACATGAAAAAAGCACCTAAAATGAAGCTGTACAGGTTAGAGCTTTTCTATACACCTCCCATCACGAGCAGGGGACCTTTCCTAAAATTAGTAAGGGTGCAACATCTACCTGCTTCAGAGACAAGACTTTTGAATTGTAAAAGTGAAAGAAGACCAAGGATTTTTTTTGAACTGGAAGGGATATTTAAAAAACAACAAGAACAAAACAAAACAAAAAAAACCACACACACACACACACACACACACACACACACACACACAAAACAAACCAGTTGCCATAGAGTGGATTCTAACTCATGGTGACCCCATGTGACTCCGTGTCCAAAGAGTAGAAGTACACTCCATACAGTTTTCATGGCTGTGGTCTTTTGAAAGTAGATGACCAGGTTTTTCTTCCTATGCCCTTCTAGGTGGGTTTAAACTGCCAACCTTTTGGTTAGTAGTTGAGTACTTAACTGTTTGCACCACCCAGGGACTCCTGAAGGGATATTACAGATTATCGAATACAAATTCCTAATCTTCAGAAAACACAAGGAGACCAAGAACTTTAAATGATTTGCTTAAAATCACAGTTAATCACAGAGCTTATATTATGACCTACAACTTCTGATCCTGGAGGTAAGGTTTTTTCTCACTACGCAGTGCTATTTCAAGTTATTTAGTGCAGGGTTTAAAAAAAAAAAAAAACTTAATAGGTTTCAGCATTTATTCCTTTGACTATCAGAGACAGGTTTGAGAAAAATAGCAATTGTGAACAAAATCTGATTCAAGTATTTTTAAACAGTTATTTCCATTTGTAACAGGAAAAAAAGAACCCTTCTCCAGTCAATTAAACAAGAATACTATGTGAACAGAAATGCAAATTGGAGCATCATTCAAGACCTTCTTTTTTCCCATTCTCTGAAAAACCTTTTGTTTCTAAGCAGAAATTAACTGGAGAATAGAGCCCCTTTGCCTGAAAGGCCTGGCACCCATGTGATACGATTTGCCTGTCTCCTCCCACTACTTTTAGTATCTGGAAGGTACAATTGTATTTTCCTATTGGCATTACATTCTTAATTATGGAGTTGTCCCTTTATTTTGAAGAACTGAAGGATAGCCTCAGGAAAAGGGGAAGATGAAGAAAGAATAGAGTGGGAGAAAGGAAGAGAAAAAAAAAACAAAAAGAAATTCATTACCTTTCGGAAACTGCTAGTCACAGAAAAAAATCCCTCAAAGGGCAAAGGAAATTGTAGAAAATTGCTACTGAGCATAGAGAAATAAGAATACTCCAGATTATACTGGGAGGGGACATAGAAGAAAATGCTAGTTGGTAGTAAAACAAGTAGAGTGGAAAGAGTAATGGGAATAAAAAACAGAGAGCTATTTCAGCAAGCCCCACAAGGAGAAGGAAGAAGAATAGATTTTGTCATCTCTAGAGGAATGTGTTGGATGAGCCAATATCAAATACAAAGTGCTTGTGGCCATTTTTAGCAACTCCCTCTGCTTCCCTTTTATAATTCAGGAGCAGTCTGTCACAACCCTTTCTTTTCTTCCTTCTTTCCACACAACCTTTTTGCAGTAGTTTCATCACTATTCAAGTCCCTGAAGATGGTGTTTTCCAAATGGGCTGTTCAGTGGCCACCCTGATTAGTATAAAGGACTGAAATACCAGGGTATCAACTTATAAGGAGAGGCATTATGGCGACTTTTATTTCCAGCTTTAATCTCAGGTTCAAACATGAAGCCTATAGCTACAATCTCAAGAACAGATCAATGTCAAAGGCAGCAAAGGAGGTCATACTGGATGCAGAGAGTGCTTGAGGGGACTGGAAATCATATCAAGGAAGCAAGTCACCATAATTGTACCTCATGAATACTTTACAAAGAAGGGACTGGTGGTCCCCAAACCATTTAAGGCTTTTATTGCTTTGCCAGGCATCCTGCGTAGAATCTTGACTGTCAAACATTAGCACCTTGAGGGCTTTACAAGTTTTCAGTTCATTTGTTGTTCTGTTTGTATTAGAGAAGCTGGGTTTGTAGTAGAGGCTTTGGTGTACTTGCATGCATCTCTATTACTATTTGCAGAAGATGTGCATGCCTCCAGGTGTAATGAGAAGACACTAGCTCTATATACAGCTAGCATTCAATAGATTTCTATTCTACAAATTCAGGTAAGCTTGCTGAATAAAGGTGTAAAGAACAGAAAGAGAAAACAAAGAAAGGAAGAATGAAGAAAGAAAAAAACAAAAGCATAGGAGGAATAAGGATGGGAGAGAAAGGAAGTTAGTTAGAGAAGATCTAATTAAGAGATTCTAAAAAGTCGGTCTATTAGATGAAACTATAATTACACTTATTCGTGGAACTTAATTTTTTAACAGTAAAGTTATTTTTGTAGTTAATCATCAAAATAGATTTTATTTTTGAGAACAATGTGGCTATGAAATTAATACTAATAGCTCATGGAATACATAAACACTTTATTTTAACTTTTAAAACACAAGATTTGACCTTTGGCTTGTAAGGAAAATGCATAGCTTTCTTCTATAGTTCCAAATTTGATAAGGGGAGAGTGAAGAGGAGATGAGAATGGTTTATGAGGAAGTAGCCATGGACCTATGTGCAAAAATGAGTTGTATGATGCCACAATATTGAAAATTATTTTGTTTGCTATTTTTAATTTAGACATTGTATTTTATAGTAATGAAATAAATTCTTATGGAATACCTGTTTACAAATATATTATTATATACTCTGGATGACTGTTTTACTCAAGGAATTAAACTATTGCCTCTCAAAATAGAGAAGGATCTTATTGATGAGAAAGTTGAGAGGTTTTTATTAGATACCACAGAGTTATAGTTTTATAACAAACTTCTTCACTTCAAGTTGATCCTGACTTCTCAAATATGAAAGATCTTCTGAGATGTGGGTGACTTTCCTTAGCTATGGAACAGAAGCAACAACAGCAAAAGAAGAAAGTTTTTTACACGTTTTTTCATATTTTTTTCCATGACCTTTCCTTGTACAAGTTGTGCTAGTTTCCCCTATATTGTGTACTGTCTCACCCTTCACCCGAGATACCACTTACCTATTGCCTATTTAGTATTTCCCCCTCACCCCATCCCATGCTTAGTAACCAACAAAGATTGTTATATTTTTTGTGTGAACTTTTCCATGGGTTTTTACAATAGAGGTCTCATACCACATTTGCCCTTTTGTGATTGACTTATTTCACTCAGCATAATGTCCTCCAGTTTCATCCATGTTATGAGATGCTTCCCAGATTCACTGTTGTTCTTTCTCATTGCATAGTACTCCATTGTGTGTATGTACAATAGTTTCTTTATCCATTCATCCACTGATGGGCATCTAGGTTGCTTCGATCGTTTTGCTATTGTGAACAATGCTGCCATGAACATAGGTGTGCATATGTCTATTTGAGTGATGACTCTTATTTCTCTAGGATATATTCCTAGGAGCGGGATTGCTGGATCGAATGGTATGTCTATTTCTACCTTTCTGAGGAAGCACCATATCATTTTCCAAAATGGTCGTATCATTTTGCATTCCCACCAGCAGTGCATAAGAGTTCCGATCTCCCTGCAGCTGCTCCAACATTTGTTATTTCCAGTGTTTTTGATTAGTGCCAGTAATGCCGGGGTGAGATGGTATCTCATTGTGGGTTTTCATTTGCATTTCTGTAATGGCTAGTGATCACGAGCATTTCCTCATGTGTCTGTTGGCCATTTGAATGTCTTCTTTGGTGAAGTGTCTATTCATTTCCTTTGCCCATTTTTTAATAGGAT
>NW_004444051.1:3566230-3577921 GCF_000243295.1 Trichechus manatus latirostris
GCAGGGCAGGTCTAGCTGAAGAGGAGTTACTGGGACAGGTTGTTTGTGGCACTTACTACAGCCACCAGAGTAGGTTGGTAATCAGTGCAGGGTAGGTTCTAGTAGGCCGGGCCTGTGCTACTTGGTCGTTTGATGTCAAGTACATGGTGCAGTTAGGCAGGATGCAGTGAGGAGATTGTTATGTGTGGAGCTATGATGGATATGGGAGAGAGGAAAGAGGAACAGGAGCCAAAAACATACAAACAGAAAAGAATGCTAGGGGAGCTTACTGTTGGAGTGGAGAGATGAGAGACTATGAAATGGAGAAAAACAGAAAGGGTAAGATAAGAAAAGAAAACAGTGAATAAATAAAAATCAGAAAGGTTAAAGAACCACAAAGTTCCCAGGGATCCCACTGGTGCAGCTATGAGGTCTCCCGAAGTCGCTCTCAGGTGTTGCAGTACAGCCTGGCTAGAAGGCTTAGAGGTATACAACGCCAGGTATTCAGGGAACAGAAAGAGAAAGAAGATATAGAGAGATGAGAAACTGAGCAATGAAGAAAGACAAAAAGGGAAAAAGAGGGAAAAGAAAACAAAACAAATTTAAAAAAAAAAGAACAAAAAAGGTCCCCCAAAAAACAGAAAGAAAAAAACCAACCAAAAAAGAAATGTCCTCAGGGATCCATCTGCACGTGTGTGCAGGCTGTGGGGGAAGTCCCCTGCCATGCAGCACCCCCTGGTCACAAAGGGCTTCCAACTTAAGAAAAGGAAAAGAAAACAAACAAAAAATTCAAAACAAACAAAAGCCCCGGGATCCCAGCAGCACGGCAGCCCAGGCCAGGAAGCAGCTCCCCACTCGAACAGAGCTCCACAGCACCTCAGGAAGAAACAATGATGGCACACGGAGGTATCTGAGCGAAACGAGGGGGAGGAGGTGAGAGGTAAGGAAGAAATCAAAAGAAGCAGAAAAAAGCAAAACCAGCAGCCAACAAATGGCACTCAGAGAGCCAGCCCGTTCGGGTGTGTGGAATCCAAGCAGCTGGTGTTTCCCAGTCAAGACATTGTGGCCATGGGAAGCAGAGGAGGCCGAGTCGGGGTGAAGAATGGTGGGGGGGTGGGAAAGCATATATTGCAAATTACTGGTTGTTTTGTCTCCCGCTGGATGCTCCATGAGGCTGCTTTCTCGTACCCCCTGTTTGCTGGCCTCTGATAGGAGTCCAAGATGGCAGATCCACACTGCGTTAGCCGGTAGGGGACCTCTGCATGAATCTCTCCTCACTTTCCGTTCTCTGTCAGTTTCCTCACTCCATTCGGTGCTTGGCTGAGTTCTTTATCTCTTCATTTGATGTTTTAGGGTTTCAGGATTGTTGTTTTTTCTGTTTGGCTTAGTTTTTTGGTTCTTTGCTGTAGAGGGACAGCGTGGTGCTTCTGCCTAGAGCGCCATTTTGCTGGAAGTGTTTTTTCGTATTTTACAAACAACCTGCAGGTCTTAGTAGTAGGAGGAGTAGGAGTAATAGTAATAGTAACAAAAAACATATCCTCTATGGTCCTATCTATTTTTGAGCTAATTCTCACATTGTATCAAAAATGAAATATAAGCACCATACAATAAACGCCATGACTATGACACTCGAAAAAAACAATTCCTGTCAAGTAGATTCCAACTCATAACAACCCTATAGGAAGAGTAGAAGAGCTCCATAAATTTTCCAAGGCTGCAATCTTTACAGAGGCAGACCGCCACACCTTTCTCCCAGTGAACCACTGGTGGGTTTGAACTACGCACCTTTTGGTTAGCAGCCGAGTGCTTTAACCACTGTGCCACCAGTGCTCTGGCATAACACTCTACTTAAGTATAATGTGCACATGCACAAGCACATGCAAAATTCTTTACTTAAATCACTAAATCTCTTAAATGCCCTAAATCAGTTTTCTCTAGCCTTCTCCCTCCCTTATTCTTTTAGAAATTCAACACGTATTTATCTAATTTTTAATGTTATGGGAAAATACTTACATAATAATTTTAATAAAAAATCAGGATGCAATCCTCCATAGTTTTTAGAATTCTGTAGAAATTATGCATTAAAAAACACTGGAAGAAAATATAGAATGCATAATGTTAACACTGGTTGTCCAGTAGATGATGGCTTAGAGGTGATTTTAATTTTTTTCTTAATATTTCTATGGGTTTTTCAAATTTTCTACTGTGAATGTATTGCCTTTATAATATATCATTCTTTAATGAGAATATATTGCTGGTGTTATTCCTACCTAAGTGCAAAGGCAAGTGAAATCTGTATTTCATGCTACAGTGACTACTCTTTAAGGCTCTTTGAAAACTTAGACATCAGTGTGGATTCTCAATTTTTATTTTACTTTCTTTTTTCTCAGTGCATGGTTTTGTCTCGTAGATGACTCTGAAATACTTCTAGACTGATCAGTACTCTCTAATAGCCTTCAACAAAGTCAAGCATGGATACTAATTTCACTTACAAAATGTGTTCAGATTGAGACACACATACTGTTCTTTTAAAACTACCACTCTGATATATTTTTAACAGTAAGCTGACACCATTTTAAACATGCCAAGTTGATCAAACTGGAAATCTATAATCACTATAAAATAATTACGTAGTTTGCCTTCTTAAGAAACAAAAAATGCATTTCACACATTTATCGATTTGAAAATGAAAAACGGAAAACTTTTGTTCAAATGTTTAGCTGAATTTCAAAATAATAAAAGCGTACCTAATATTTGACCCCTATGAATATTACTTCACTCCAGAAGATGGGAATCATGCTTTAAAGCATTCATAATATTCATTAAAGTGAAAGGAAAAGGAGGGTTAGATCATCTTTGAGCATCTAAGAGTTCAAACAATTTTTCTCTCACATTATACTATTTAATAATGAACTTAGATTTAACTAATATGCCTGCCAATTTGTAATACCTAATATGATGCATCTAATTCTTTTCCTACTAAGGTAATTAAAGGAGAATGTTGCAAAAAACCTTTCCTCATGGTAGAAGTTTCATCCTCCCTTTGGCCTCACACATTCCCCAGAGTGTCCTTTTGTTGAAATTCTCTTCTTTAGGAAGCTCTCAAATTTCATTTCAAGAGGATTTAAATTAGATAAGTTTTGAGAGTGTCAGGAAGGATGCACCTAGCACACTTTCCCTTTAGAATATCCTTGGATAAAAGTTATGTGTTTAAAAGTTGAGTTATAGATTCAGCATACAATGGCTGCATCTACAACACTGTACCACTCCTGAAAAATTGTCCTCTCCCCCAGTAAGCAAAATGTTAAGAAAGAAGTGATTGTAAAATCTTAATGGGAAAGGAGATGCAGAGCCAAGGAGGCAAGTATGCTAGTCTCCTGTATTCGTATTACAGGCTGTAACGTTCCTCGCACACTTAAGGCAGGTGATCCATGTAACCATCAACAGTCTTCCTAGGACAGCTTCCTCACAGGAGACTTCAATCCCAGATAAACACAGAAGAATGACTTTCTGTGATTTTACTTTCTAACCCAATAATGCATAAGACGACGTGATATTGAGAAACAGGAATCACAGTTATTTCTAGTCTTCTATAAATTCTTGTTTTGATTACTGCTACAATTAAATTTATAACTATAAAGGAATTAATAACTATAAACACCACCCATCTGTCAGTTTGTTGTACTGTGGTGGCTTGTGTGTTGCTATGATGCTGGAAGCTTTACCACTGATATTTCATATTCCAGCAGGGTCCAACCATGGTGGACAGATTTCACTGGAGCTTCCAGACTAACACAGACTAGGAAGAAAGGCCTTGCTATCTACTTCCAAAAATTAGCCAGTGAAAACCTTATGGACCACAACAGAACATTGTCTGACTCACTTCCTTTGGACACCTGATCAAGAGGGATCAATTACTAGAGGAGGACATCTTGTTTGGTGAAGTAGAGGGTCAATGAGGTTGTAGGAGACCCTGAGTGAGACGGATTGACATGATAGTTGTAATGATGGACTCAAACATACTGATGATTGTGAAGATGACACAGGATCAGGTAACATTTTGTTCTGTTGTGTATAATGTCACTATGAGTCAGAGTTGACTTAATAGCAACTACCAACAATGAAGGAAGATAAAGAGGAGAGAATTTTTTTTTTTTTACCATAGATTTGTAAGACAGTTTTTCTACAGTGTCTAAAAGCATGAACTGAAAGCAATGACAGTGACAAGCCAGTAGACAATACTCTGTTGCTACTGTTAAGTCTATGTGTCCCTGACCTGGCCTGTTGTTTTACTACTATGCGGAAGAAATATTGTATGAGATGCTTACAAATGAATTGTTCTGCCAGGCTGCAGTGTGAGGATGATCTAGATATTATGCATGATTTTCCTTTTTAAAAGAAAAACAAAAACATGAAAAATTCTCTACCATAAGAGAGAGACTTGGGTCGGTAAATTCCTGCCTGGGCAGTCTCACCCCAGGTTGCTTAAGCTTTTTTTTTCAGAAATCAAGGGGATGGCACGCTTTAGTAGCAGTAGTAGAGCAAAGTTCCAGAAGTTAAACTTTGTTTTATCTGCTGTGATAGCAGTTCTCAGCCTAAATCTACTGTATCTATTTTTCTGCCAAAAATAGATACAGACCTTATTCCATGCAGATGGGAGTTCCATGGGTCCTCAGACTCTCCTATTGTGAGTATCAACACTATAAGAGACCTGGGGATCTACACCAGTAAAGATTACAGCCAAGAAAACCCTATGGTACAGTTCTACTCCATCACATGGGGTCGCTGTGAGTCAGAATCAACTTGTTGGCACCTAACAACAACAACAAAGAGGGCAGATGACAGTCACTCTTACTCATTCTGCCAGCAAACCACCTTTAAAGGACAAAACTCCATCATACTGTGTACATAAATGTGTGTATGTGTGTGTACACATAACCTCACTCCTGGAGTGACTCCAACTAAAAACTTAAAAATATAAACTTTTCTGCTTTCTAATACATCTGAAGTCCAACATATACAAGCAAGTGTAGAAATAACTCCTCTTCATTATATTGACAGGATATAGGACAGAAGAATATGGTCTCCAAATATATTTTTGAAACTATAAGAAAAGTAAATAGAAATAGAATAAATAACTCTTCTTCATTGTATTGAGAGGAGAGCGGATGGAAAAGTATGTGTCTCCAAATATTCTGTTGTAATTATTTGACCTCCACAAATCATTGTCTGAGCACATGTATGTTGTTAAGTTGACAAGCTATCCTCTGCCAAGTCAGTGTCAAGAAGAGATTGGTGCCTTACAAAGTTTTGCAATTTTTTGTTTAAGTTCGCAATTTAGTACCTGTGAAAGTATGAGTCTGCTCATCTAGCAGCTTCCAACATTGATTTCTTCAAGTTCATCCTTGCCAGCTTCATTTGACATGTACAAACACAATCAATATAGTTATACCACAGGTAATCACTCATTAGAAGGACTCCATCCATTCCAAGCGTGGTGTGTATCAATTTATCATTTCATTTTTGTGCATGTCAGAATGGCGTGTTTACCTCCTTTCAGCAGCATCATTTGAATAGACAAGGTTAATACTAGCTTAATTTCACTTTAATGGTGATTTAAACGAAATACCTACATGAACATGAAGACCTGGATAGTCTGCTGAGGAAATTCGATCAAAAAGTGTCACAAGAACAAAACTGTATTTTTGATGGATGGTTGTTCATACTATTTTATTTGGTCTCCTCCCTTTCATGCAGTATAGCAGAACACTAAAACCTATGGAGCCTGAGGCATGTTGATGAAACTCTGATAATTTTCACTGAATTTTCTTTTGGCCAAAGCCTGTTTCTAGAAATGTCAATTTTATGGCCCAGGACTTTTAATGTCCTGTCTTTGAATAAGATCATCATGAAAGTTAAAAAAACAAAACAAAACAAAACAAAAAAACACACACACACACACTGCCATTGAGTTGATTCCAACTCATAGTGACCCTACAGAACAGAGTAGAACTACCCCATAGGGTTTCCAAGGCTGTAATCTGCTCGGTGCTAACTGAAAGGTCAGCAGTTCAAACCCACTAGCTGCTCTGTGGGAGAAAGATGTGGCAGTTTGCTTCTGTAAGGATAACAACCTTGGAAGCCTTATGGGGCAGTTCTACTCTGTACTATAGGGTCACTATTCTTGAAATTGACTTGACGGCAATGGTTTTTTTAATCTTTATGGAAGCAGATTGTCACAACTTTCTCCCTCAGAATGGCTGGTGGGTTCGAACTGCCAATCTTTTGGTTAGAGCCGAGCACCTAACCACTGCACCACCTGGACTCCTTATCATGGAAATTGGGCATATAAATTGTTATTCATATTACTCTTTGCTCACTTATTCTCTTTGAAACTCATTATTCAAGAATCAGCCTTAGTATTCTTATTGCCTATAAGGCCTTCACTAGCTATCCCAGAAAGAGCTTGTCACTATTCTTTGGCCCCATAATACTTTCTCCAGATTCCTACCGTAACACTTATCATATTGTGCTAGAATTATTTGTTTAAGGGTCTGTCTTCCAGACTAGACTCTGGTCTGCCTATTCTACAATGGCTGAGTTATAGTGATAGATCTTTTAGTCACATACAAAGCTTAGCAG
This sequence comes from Trichechus manatus latirostris, assembly GCF_000243295.1. Lineage (NCBI taxonomy): Eukaryota > Metazoa > Chordata > Mammalia > Sirenia > Trichechidae > Trichechus > Trichechus manatus. The sequence goes on from NW_004444051.1 coordinate 3,572,852, forward strand.
GCACATAAAAAGCACTCCATTGATATTAGTGTTCATTTATAAATTTATGTTGAATAAATTTTTCTCTAGTGGTAAAAACGCATTTTTTCTCTTCCATTATTATTATTATTTGTGCCCATATGTTACTTTTGTGAACTACAGCAATTGTTTTCAAGATCCAGGCCATGGGGTTTATTCATATACGTGTGTGCATGCATTCATGTGTGTGTGTGTGCATATATAATAACCACCACTTGTAGAAACTACCATAGTTTAAAAAGTATTTCCAAAATAAATTAGCTCATTTAAAACTAACAACAACCTATAAACGTAGGAACTATAATCTCCATCAGGAAAAAGCCAGAGAATAATGACAAAATATAATAATATATGGAGGCCCTAGGTGGTGTGAACAGTTAGTGCACTCAACTGCTAACCAAAAGATTGATGTTTGAATCTACCCAGAGGTACCTTGGAAGAAAGTTCTGGCAAGCTTCTGAAAAGTCGGCCATTGAAAACCCTATGGAGAATAGTTCTACTCTGACACACTTGGAGTCACATGAGTCAGTGTTGCCATAAGTTAGAGTCAACCTGGCAGTAACTATTTCTTTTTATAAAATATTTAGTTTACTTACTTATTGTGCTTCTCATTTTACTCTGTCAACTTTGTGTGAGTGAGGATTTCTGTCTTTTTTAATTCACTGGCAGTTCCTCAACACCTAGACAAAATCTAGACATAGTAGATGTCCAATAAATATTTGTTGAATAAATGAGTGGAAAAATGTCATTACAAATTTATTACATCAAATCTCAGCCAAGGAGGTAGGGCCGAAATGGTAGAGTAGTCAGACACTTTCTGTCGTCCCTCTTACAACAAAAACCAGAAAAAACAGGTGAATCGATTATGTATGACAAACTAGGAGCCCTGAACATCAAAGGCTAAGTTGAGTAATCAGACTAAGTGACAGGGGGAGGGAAAGACAGTTCAGAAGCAGTGAGGAGTTGCCAGACCTGACCCAGCTGGAACTGGTACCCTACAGCTGGTGCACACGGTGAGGCAGGCAGTGGCACTCGAGACTCGTTTTCCACATTGGGAGAGACTGAGCAGCAGAAAATCTACTCAAGCCTCCAGAACCAGTGAAAAGCAGCACTCAAACAGCAACAGATAAGTACATGTGTCTAACCCCCTGTGTGGATCAAAAACACTCTCTTTGGGAAAAACTTCTCTCCCATTTACCTGCCCCCTCCCCACTCTGCACCAGGTCCCAGGCTGACTTCAGCCATTACCAGGTCCTCTGGACCAGAAGTAAGGACCCTCATGCACCCTGAGCCGTTCTCCCAGCCTTGGAGAAGGAACAAATTACCAAACAGGAATAAATAATCTGCCAGCTCCCCTAAGCTGGGAACTTAGGGTAGGTGCAGCTTCTTTGCCTAGGCACAGGCATAAGGGGTCCACAGACATTGAATGCCTTTCACCCCTTCATGGGACCCATTTCAACAGCATAGAGCCTCATTAGCACAGTACAACAGGGTATATACCTGAAGCCTAACTTCAACTGTCATCTGTATGGTGGAGTGGCAGTTTCATGATATTTGACACTCCTCTGCCCATTAAGTAGGGTCCTCACCTACTCACAGCAGGGACCTGAGGACTGGTGGCTCCACCTACACCACCTAGCCACCCATGACAGGGGTCAAAGAATAAGTGGTGCCTCGCAGTCCTTAGAGCCAACAGTCCTGGATGCTCATGGTTTGGCTGCAAAAACCACCCACCTACATGTTCTAGGGAACAGGGACACACATTCTGCCCAGACACTCAGGGGCAGTCATCAGCCCCTTGCCTTGCTTGGCACCTGACCCTCTACTGCAGCCAGATATCTGTGCCTACACCAGTCACCCCTGACCATCTAGGACTGTACATGACAGCCTGCACCACACACCTGGTGACTCACTACCTGGACACCTGAGCTGAATCCATACAAGAAAAGTAAATGAACTACTGGGCTCACATACCTAGTAACAGATCTAATGACCTGCTGACAGGACGTTAGAGCTTCAAAGGTGCCAATAATCAAACTAGCTCACACGAGCAGCCTATTTGGGCATATCAAAACAAAACAAAATAAATAAATATAGTAACTTATTGGTGGCTCAGAGACAGTAGTCAATATCAAATCACATAAAGAGGCAGACCATGATAGCTTTAGCAAGATCCCAAAATGAAGATTCAAGAAATCTTCTGGAGGAAGAGAACATCTTGGAATTACTGGAGGTAGAATACAAAAGATTAATACACAGAACTCCTCAAGAGATCAGGAAGGAGATCATTCAAAAGCAGACCAAGCCAAGGAACACACGGACAAAGCAACAGAGGAACCTAAGAAGATTAGAGAAGAGCATAATGACAAATTTAACAGGCTGGAAGAACCCACAGAGAGACAGCAAACAGAAATCCAGAAGATTAACAATAAAATTTCATAATTAGACAACTCAGTAGGAAGTCACAGGAGTAGAATTGAGGCAATGGAAGTCAGAATTAGTGAGACTGAAGATAAAGCACTTGACACCAACTTATTTGACAAAAACTAAGATAAAAGAATTTAAAAACATGAAGAAACTCTAAGAACTATGTGTGATTCTATCAAGAGGAATAAACTATGAGTGACTGGAGTACAAGAATGGGGGAGGATAACAGAAAATACAGAGAGAATTGTTGAAGACTTGTAGGCAGAAAACTTCCCTGATATCATGAAAGATGAGAAGATATCTATCTGAGATGCTCATCGAACCCCACATAAGGTAGATCCCAAAAGAAAGTCACCAAAACATATTATAATCAAACTTGCTAAAACCAAAGATAAAGAGAGAATTTTAAGAATGGCTAGGGATAAACAAAAAGTCATCTACAAAGGAGAGTCATCAACACTAAGCTTGGACTACTCGGTGGAAACTATGCAGGCAAGGAGGCAATGGGATGATAGATATAAAGCCTTGAAGGAAAACAATTGCCAGCCAAGAATTAAACATCGAGCAAAACTGTCTCTCAAGTATGATGGTAAAATTAGGGCATTTCCACATAAACAGAAGTTTAGGGAGTTTGCAAAAACCAAACCAAAATTACAAGAAATACTAAAGGGAGTCCTCCGGTTAGAAAATCAATAACGTCAGATAACAACCCAAGACTAGAACACAGGACAGAGCAACCAGATATCAACCCAGACAGGGAAGGCACAAAAACAAATCAAAAAGCTGAAAATAGGGAAACAGGGACATCAATATGTAAAAGATGACAACATAAAACAAAAAAGAGGGACTAAAAAATGTAGTCAAAGATCTTTCATATGGGGAGGAAGACAAGGCAATATATATATTAAAAAAAAGACTGGTTTAAACTTACAAAAATAGGGGTAAATATTAAGGAAACTAACAATCCTACACATCAAAATAAAACTCAAAAACATAAAGACTCAGGAAATACAAAATCAACAACAATGAAAAAGATAAGAAGAAAATACATAAAGAAAAACGACTCAGCACATAAAATTAAATGGAACAAAAAAACTGTCCACAACACACAAAATAAGACATCAAAATGATAGCACCAAACTCATACCTATCAAAAATTACGCTGAAGGTAAATGGACTAAATGGACCAATAAACAGACAAAGAGTGGCAGAATGGATAAACACGATCTGTCCATATGCTGCCTACAAGAGAAACAATTTAGATTTAAAGACACAAACTTAAACTCAAAGGGTGGAAAAAAGTATATCAAGCAAACAACACTCAAAAACGAGCAGGAGTGACAATATTAATCTCTGACAAAACAGACTAAAGTAAAATCCACCACAAAGGATAAAGAAGGACGCTACATAAAGATTAAAGGGTCAATACACCAAGAGGACATAACTATAATAAATATTTACACACCCAACAACAGAGCTCCAAAATACATAAAACAAACTGTAATAACATTGAAAAGAGAGATAGACAGCTCCACAATAATAGTAGGAGACTTCAACACACCACTTTCAGTGAAGGAAAGAACATCCAGAATCTCAATAAAGACACAGAAGATCTAAAGCCACAATCAACCAATTTGATCTCATAGACATACACAGAACACTCTATCCAACAGCAGCCAAGGATATTTTCTTTTCCAATGCACATGGAACATTCTCCAGAATAGACCATATATTAGGCCATAAAGCAAGTCTTAACAGAATTCAAAGCATTGAGATATTAGAAAGCATCTTTTATGACCATAAAGCCATAACAGTAGAAATCAATAAAAGAAAAAGCAAGGAAAAAAATCAAACACATGGAAACTGAATAACACCTTACTCAAAAACTACTGGGTTACAGAAGAAATTAAGGATGGATTAAAGAAATTCATAAAATCCAATCAGAATGAAAACACATCCTACCAGAACCTTTGGGACACAGCAAAGGTCGTGCTCAGAGGTCAGTTTATAGCAATAAATGCACACATCCAAAAAGAAGAAGGAAACCCTGGAAGCATGGTGATTAAGAGCTACAGCAAGCCAGCACAACTTGTACAAGGAAAGGTCATGGAAGCTCCCTAGACACATCCAAACCTCTGAGGGACTGAATTGCTGGGCGGAAGGCTGTGGGGACCATGGTCTCAGGGAACATCTACCTCAATCGGCATAACACAGTTTATAAAGGCAACGTTCTACATTCCACCTTAGTGAGTAGCATCTGGGGTCTTAAAAACCTGTGAGCAGCCATCTAAGATACTCCACTGGTCTCATCTCTTCGGGAGCAAGGGAGAGTGAAGAGAACAGAATACAAGGAAAATATTAGTCCAAAGGACTAATGGACCACAGATACCAAGGCCTCCACCAGACTGAGTCCAGTACAGCTAGATGGTGCCCGGTTACCACCAGTGAAGGCTCTGACCAGGATCACAACAGAGGGTTCTGGACAGATCTGGAGAAGGATGTAGAACAAAATTCTAACTCACACACACACACAAAAAGACCAGATTTACTGGCCTAAAGGAGACTGGAGAAACCCCAAGAGTATGGTCCCCAGACACCCTTTCAGCTCAGTGGTGAAATCACTTC
>NW_004444051.1:3578257-3592579 GCF_000243295.1 Trichechus manatus latirostris
AAAAAAAAAGGTCGAGAAGGGAGAGGGTTGACATGTCTTGGGGTTCTTAACCAGTGTCATAAAACAATATGTGTACTACTGTTTCATGAGAATCTATTTGTTCTGTAAACCTTCACTTGAAGTACAATAAAAAAAAAAAATTAAAAACAAAAAAAAAGAGCTACAGCAGCTAACCAAAAGGTCGGCAGTTCGAATCCACCATGTGCTTCTTGGAAACCGCATGGGGCATTTTTACTCTGTCCTATATGGTTGTGATGAGTCGGAATCAACTCGATTAAAAAGAAGTTAAAACGGGTTAAAAAGAAGAAAGGGCCGAAATCAAAACATTCACCCTACAACTCAAACAAATAGAAAGAAAGCAGCAAAAGAAGCCCTCGGACACCAGAAGAAAGCAAATAAAAAAAAAAAAAACTGAGCAAAATTAAACAAAATAGAGAATAGAAAAACAATTGAAAGAGTTAAAAATACCAAAAGCTGGTTCTTTAAGAAGACCAACGAAATCAATGAACCATTGGCCAAACTGACAAAAGAACAACAGGAGAAGAAGCAAATAACCCAAATAACAAATGAGATGGGTGATATCGCAACAGACTCAACTGAAATTAAAAGAATCATAACAGAATACTACGGAAAGTTATACTCCAACAAATATGAAATCCTAGAGGAAATGGACAAATATCTAGAAACATACTACCTACCTAAACCACCACAAACAGAGGTAGAACAATGACATAAATCTATAACAAAATAAGAGGTTGAAAAGATAACTAAAAAAGTCCCAACAAAGAAAAGCCCTGGCCTGGACGGTTTCTCTGGAGAATTCTATCAAACTTTCAGAGAAGAGTTGACACTATTACTACTAAAGGTATTTCAGAGTACAGAAAAAGATGGAATACTCCTAAACTCATTCTATGAAGCCAGCATAACCCTGATACCAAAACCAGGTAAAGACACCATAAAAAAAGAAAATTACAGACAAACATCTCTCATGAACATAGATGTAAATATCCTCAACAAAATTCTAGCCAATAGAATTCAACAACATATCAAAAAAATAATTTACCATGACCAAGTAGGATTCATATCAAGTATGCAGGGAGGTTTCACCATTAGAAAAACAATCAGTGTAATCCATCACATAAATAAAACAAAAGACAAGAACCACATGATCTTATCAATTGATGTAGAAAAGGCGTCTGACAAAGTCCAACACCCATTCATGATGAAAACTCCCAGCAAAATAAGAACAGAGGGGAAATTCCTCAACATAATTAAGAGCATTTATACAAAGCCAACAGCCAACATCATCCTAAATGGAGACAGTCTGAAAGCATTCCCTTGAGAATGGGAACCAGAGACAGATGCCCTTTATCACCACTATTATTCAACACTGTCCTAGACAGAGCAATTAGGCTAGAAAAAGAAATAAAGGTTATCCATATTGGTAAGGAAGAAGTAAAAGTATCTCTATTTCAGATGATATGATCTTATACACAGAAAACCCCAAAGAATCCACAAGAAAAATACTGGAACTAATAGAAGATTTCAGCAAAGTATCAGGAAACAAGATAAACATACAAAAATCAGTTGGATTCCACTACACCAACAAAGAGAACTTCGTAGAGGAAATCACCAAATCAATATCATTTACAATAGCCCCCAAGAAGGTAAAGTACTCAGGAATAAATCTAACCAGAGTCATAAAAGACCTATACAAAGAAAACTACAAGATACTACTGCAAGAAACCAAAAGAGACCTACATAAGGGGAAAAACATACCTTTCTTATGGATAGGAAGACTCAATACTGTGAAAATGTCAATTCTCCCCAAAGTTATCGACTGATACAATGCAACCTCAGCTCAAATTCCAACGACATTTTTTAAGGAGATGGAGAAACAAATCACCAGCTTCATATGGAAAGGGAAGAGGCCTCGGATAAGTAAAGCATCACTCAAGAAGAAAAACAAAGTGGGAGATCTCACACTACTTGATTTTAGAACCTATTATACCACGACAGTAGTCAAAACAGCCTGGTACTTGTACAACAACAGATACATAGACCAATGGAACAGAATTGAGAATCCAGGCGTAAATTCACCCACCTATGACCAGCTGATATTTGACAAAGGCCCAAAGTCCATTAAATGGGGAAAATACCGTCTCTTTAACAAACGGTGCTGGGAGAACTGGATATCCATCAGTAAAAAATTGTAACAAGACCCATACCTCACACCATGCACAAAAACTAACTCAAAATTGATCAAAGACTTAAATATAAAATCTGAAATGATAAAGATCATGGAAGAAAAAATGGGGACAATGCTAGGAGCCCTAATACATAGCATAAACAGAATATAAACCAAAAGTAACAATGCACAAGCACCAGAAGAGAGATGAGATAAATGGGAGCTCCTAAAAATCAAACACTTATGTTCATCAAAAGACTTCACCAAAAGAGTCAAAAGACAACTGACAGACTGGGAAAAAATTTTTGGCTATGACAAATCCGATCAGCGTCTAATCTCTAAAATCTACAAGATACTGCAAAATCTCAAGAATAAAAAGACAAATAAACCAATTTAAAAAATGGGCAAAGGATATGAACAGGCACTTCATCAAAAAACACATTCAGATGGCTAACAGATACATGAGGAAGTGCTCATGATCATTAGCCATTAAAGAAATGCAAATCAAAACTATAATGAGATACCATCTCACCCCAACAAGGTTAGCATTAATCCAAAAAACACAAAATAGTCAATGTTGGAAAGGTTGTGGAGAGACTGGAACATTTATACAGTGTTGGTGGGAATGTAAAATGGTACAACCACTTTGGAAATCTGTTTAGCGCTTCCTTAAAAAGCTAGAAATGGAAGTATCATATGATCCAACAATCTCGCTCCTTGGAATACATCTTAGAGAAATAAGGGCCATCACAGGAATAGATATATGCACACCCATGTTCATTGCAGCACTGTTCACAACAGCAAAAAAGATCGAAACAAACTAGGTGCCCATCAACAGACGAATGGATAAACAAATTACGGTATATTCACACAATGGAATACTATGCAATGATAAAGAACAATGATTAATTCCTGAAACATATTATAACATGGAGGACTCTGGAAGGTATTATGCTGAATGAATTTAGTCAGTCACAAAAGGACAAATATTGTATAAGACCACTATTATAAAAACTCAAGAAAAGGTTTAAACACAGAAGAAAACATTCTTTGATGGTTATGAGTGTGGGGAGGGAGGGAGATGAATATTCACTAACTAGATAGTAGACAAGAATTATGTTAGGTGAAGGGAAGGGCGGCACACACTACAGGGGAAATCAGTCTGTCTGGACTAAACCAAAGTTAAGAGGTTTCCTGAATACAACCAAATACTTGGAGGGACAGAGTAGCAGGGGCGAGGGTCTGAGGATCATGGTTTCAGGGGACATCTAGGTCAACTGGCATAACAAAGTTTATTAAGAAAATGTTCTGCATCCCACTTTGGTGAGTGGCGTCTGGGGTCCTCAAAGCTAGTGAGCGGCCATCTAAGATGCATCAATTGGTCCCAACCCACCTGGAGTAAAGGAGAATGAAGAACACCAGAGACACAAGGAAAGTACTAGCCCAAGAGACAGAAAGGGCCACATAAACTAGAGACTTCATCAGCCTGAGACCAGAAGAACTAGATGGTGCCCAGCTACCACCAATGACCGCCCTGACAGGGAACACAACAGAGTCCCTGACAGAGCAGGAGAAAAGTGGGGTGCAGAACTCAAATTCTAGTAAGAAGACCAGACTTAACGGTTTTATTGAGACTGGAGGGACCCTGGAAGACATGGCCCCTGGACTCTCTGTTAGCCCAAAACTAAAACCATTCCCGAGGTCAACTCTTCAAAGAAATATTCGACTGGACTATGGGACATAAAATGATACTCATGAAGAGTGTGCTTCTTAGCTCAAGAAGATACATGAGACTTAATGGGCAGCTCCTGTCAAGAATGAGATGAGACAGCAGGGAGGGTCAGGATCTGGTTGAATGGACACGGAAAATTCGGGGTGGAAAGGAGGAGTGTGCTGTCTTAGTAAAGGGAGAGCAACTAGGGTCACGTAACAATGTATGCATAAATTTTTGTATGATAGACTAATTTGAATTGTACACTTTCACTTAAAGCTCAAGAATAAAAAACAAAAAAAGAGTTCGGCTGCTAAGCAAAGGATCGGAGGTTCGAATCCGCCACCCGCTCATTAGGAGCCCTATAGGGCTAGTCTGTCCTATAGGGAGTCAGAATCAACTCGATGGCAATGGATTTTTACTACCATCAACACAGTGACCTGAACCAGTTAATTCAGTCATTATTAATCTTTATCCTTCATCATCTATACCAATTGGTTATTAATTTATTTTAAATTATATTACTAGTTTTTTCTCTCTCCTTCTCTGCATTTCTCCTACTGCTGATTCTGTGCAAGTCTTTATTATTCTGGTGACAATTGCAAAGACAACCTAAGAGATACTCTTGAATTGTTCTTTTTTTTTTTTGTCACCTTCTACCCTTCATATTACTGCAATAATTGTCTTCCCAAGACAAAAGTATTAATATATTATACCCATGATTTAATCTTTCAGTGTCTATTCATGACCACAGAATAAATAATAAGGTCCGTTGCATGTTTTACAAAATTAAGAACTAGCATGTTACCATCAACCTCATCTCTCAGGAGCCTACATGTCATCACCTCATCCTCCTCATTCCCTGCTATCCCAGTTACATATATTCCAATCATAGTAAATCACTTGAAGATAACTAATGGTATCATACCTTCATTCCTCTAAAAGTATTTTTATTTGGTCTAGAAATTTCTTCACTTACCAATTCTTCCTTAACCTGATAAGCAATTCTTCGCATTTGAAGACAGCTTAATTGTCAACAGCTATTATCCTTCCCTGACCCCAAACCAAGCATTAATTGATTAGTTAGTCCTTTGAGTATCCACTGTGATTTGCATACCAATTGAAACTTTTTGAACCAATGACTATGTTTTCATCTTTGTCTTTTCAGTATCTTATACAGAACTTAACACAAAGTAACTGATCAATAAATATTATTTGAAAAATTAAAAATTACTTATAATATCAATCATGCCTTATTATTTATTTTAATGTATGACTCATCATTCATTTGAGCTCCTTGACCTGTTCTTCTTTATTGTCGGCTTTGTTACGATATTAGAAATATTATTTTATGGTAAATACTAGGTGCTAAAAAAACATTTTTAAGAGAATAAATCAGGGATTAAACAAATAGTTTTCTAAAATTATATCAGACACTTGGGAAGCTTGTTGTATACACTACAAGCTGTTACGACTCAAAGCTATTGCATAAACCAAAAAACCAAGCAAGCTGCTGTTGAATCAGTTCCGACTCATGGCGACCCCATGTTTTACAGAATAGAACTGTACTCCAAACGGTTTTCAAGGTTGTGACCTTTTGGAAGCAGATCACCAATCTTTTTTTTTCTGAGGTGCCTCTAGGTGAGTTTGAATGAACCTTTCAGTTTGTTGTTGAGCACTTAACCATTTGCACCACCCAGGCACTCCAAACTATTACATGGATCTCTCTTTTTTCCCCTTTCCTTTTCTTTCTTTCTTTCTTTATTTTGTTTATATTGTTAATGAGTATAGACTGGCAGAAAATAAGAAGTAGGGCATGGATTGTTATGCAGTTTTCAGCTGAAATAAATGAAGTGCATTGTTGAAATAATCTTGTAAAAGGAATAACCATGAAAATTACAGATTTGAATATATAAAATTATGTTTTTAGGCACAAAGTAACTTGCTATTCCTCCAGACAAAATGATCGCTTAGACATTAACAAATGAGTAAATGTAACTGTGATGGATAAAGTAAAAAAGAACCAGCAACACACAGATTTATTTTTCCATAAAGTGCAGAAGGACATAAAAGTGGGGGAAGGGGAAGGAGATTGGTAAATATCTTTCTGTTTTGGCTAAATTCATAGCGTTTGAAAAATGGCTGTTGGTATTTTGACAAACAGCCTGCAGTCCACTTTATCCATTCTTGGTTTTGATTTACTGTAATGTACATCTGAAAGGTGGAACCCAGCAGCTCTGTGATCATTCATATTTCTCTCAGGTGAAATTAAACTGGTGTAAAGCTCTACCAGCATTACCTGTATATTGTTAAACAATAATTCTGCAAATAACTTCTCTAAGACTTCCAGAATACTGAAAGCACATTTACACAAATCACAGGGCACAGTCAAAATTCACCGGGCTTATCTTCTATTCACTACTTAAGTGGTGAGGGAAACCTTAATATCAACTACATTATTTTTTTTTCTGACATAATGATGATATTGTTCTCACATTTTACCTAAATCTTCAGCTTTAGTCCTGAAAGAAAAGAGCAAAGCAATACTTGTTCCCATGAATTTGCTGGAGCAGTGCTACCACATGAATCTAGTGTGCTTTTCTTGATAGGAAAGCAATTGGGACAGATTGTATTTTCTTCAAAAAGTCAGGAAGCCAGAGTCTTATTCCTAGTTCTTCTACTTATTCATTGTGTGCCCTTCTGTCACCGCATACCCACTACAATGGAGTGAAGTCTCTTTCTAATCTCATAAGATCTCAAGTTGCAGGTGGGGTGGGGGCAAATGTACTTGTTGGAAAATGATAGGGCTATCAAAAATGTATGCGATCAGTGACATAAGCTGTGAAGCATAAATCAAGTTCATTCTGCTATAGGGTAAAAATGTAATTTTTTAATGAAGATAAAAGAAGAAAAACTATTAGGAATCTGGTATACTACTCAACTAATAAGGAGCCCTGGTTGTGCAGTGGTTAAGCACTTAGACGCTAACCATAAGCTTGGTGGTTCAAACCCACCCAGAGGCTCCAATCAGCTCCTGTAAAGATTACCTGTTGCCATTGAGTAGAGTTCAATTCATAGTGAGCCTATAGGACAGAGTAGAACTGCCCCATAGTTTCCAAGGCTATAAATCTTTACAGAAACAGTGTGCCACATCTTTCTCCCATGGAGCTGCTGGTTGGTTTGAACCACCTATCTTTCAGTTACCAGCCAAGAGCTTAACCGTTGCAGCATCAGGGCTCCTTCCATAAAGATTACAGCCAGGGAAACCCTATGGGGGCAATTCTACGCTATCCTATAGGGTTGCTATGAACCAAAAACCAAACCCGTTGTCATCGAGTCAATTCCAACTCATAGCGACCCTATAGGACAGAGTAGAAATGCCCCATAGGGTTTCCAAGAAGCAGCTGGTGGACTTGAACTGCTGACCTTTTGGTTAGCAGCCATAGCCTGCGGTAGCTCTTAACCACTGTGTATAGGGTGGCTACGAGTCAGAATCAACTCAACGATGTACAACAAGAACAACAACCCAGCTAACTCTAGCACCTCAGTTACAATCTCTCTCTCTCCTGCCCTCTTGAAATTATTTGTTAATAATAACCAAGGGTAGTTTAGCATTGTTTGTTGTTGTTAACTTCTGTCAAGTCAACTTCGACTAATGGCGACTCCATGTACAACAGAACAAAACATTGTCAGGCCCTGCATTATCCTCACGATCTCCAGCACGTTTAACTCTATGTTTGGCTATTGTGCCAGTCCATCTCACCAAGGGTCTCTCACTTCCTCATTGGTCCTCTGCTTCACCAAACATGATAGTGTCTTCTAGCAATTGGTCCTTTTGATGACATGTTGAAAGCATGTGAGTCAGACAATGTTTTACTATGATTCGTAAGACTTTCATTGACTAATTTTCAGAAGTAGATCTCAACGTCTTTCTTCCTAGTCTGTCTTAGTCTGGAAGCTCCAATGAAATCTGTCCACCATGAGTGACCTTGCTCATGTTTGAAATACTGGTGGCATAGCTTCCAACATCATAGCAACATGCAAGCCACCATGGTATGACAAACTGACAGGTGCTGGTAGCACAAACTTTAGCGGCATTAAAATGTAGTGGCTGAGAGTATATGACTTAATGTGAAAGAAACGTGGGTTTGAGTCCTGGCCCACACTTGCTTTTGTATGATTATGGACAGGTTACATTCTAAACTTGAAGTTTAAGCTTAAAATGCATATGATAAAAATACCTACCTCGTAAGAATTTCAAGTGGTAGTGAATGTAAAGTGTTTAGCACATTGCAAAACGCACAGTAAATGTAAAATAATCTTCAGATTGTTCTTATCATGGAGATTCAATTGTTAAGATAATTAATGTCACTATTCATTAAAGGCCAAAGTCAGGACAGTGATAATTCTGAATACAACAGGATGTTGTATTCGGAGTCCTAGTGGCTCAGTGGTAAAGAGCTCGGATACTAATAAAAAAATTTGTAGTTCAAATCCACCAGCTGCTCCTTGGAAACCCTAGGGGGCACTTCTACTCTGTCCTATAGGGTCATTATGAGTTGGAATTGACAGCAATGGGTTTTTTGGTTTGGTGGTTGTATTCAACTCAACTTCACATGGTGAGAGTGCAGCGATATAAATGAATGCAATCTTAAAGAGTTCTTCAATTTTCCAGGAATCAACAGGAGAGACAGCTTTTGTAGATTTTCAGAAGTACTGGAGACAATTTTGACAGCAACTAGATTTCCCTTTGAGCCTGTGGGGATAGAGCTAGAGATGTAAATGCACCATAAACAGTAAAACCTGGGAAGGTTGGAACCTGTGTAAAGTGGACACCTGTCAGAAAAGGAAAACTCAAATATTTTCCACTAATATAGAGCGATAGAAAAGTGGTAAGACTGCACCCCATCAAAGGCAGAAAACTTGTGAGACCTGGAAAAATAAGGCAGTTCTGTTGAATTCTGGCTCTCACAGTTTTCACTGTAGTAACAATTTTCACTTGAAAAATTGGTTATGGATAAAGAGTCTCAAACTACAGAACAATCTGCTAGTAAGAAGTAGGAGAAAGTGAGCAGAAAAGAGCTAGAAATTTCACTTGCTTGAAGAATCTCCTTGTAGTCCGTTCAGGGAGTCGCTTAAATAAATTCAGTGACTGAAGAACTAGAGGCGAAACAACGCACTTTGCCCAGGCAGAGCACTGGTAGATTGTGGAGAAAGTATAGTTCCCCTGCAGTGATTCTTTTTCCCCCAAAGGCAGAAAGCTAGCTGATCCAGGGCTCCTCTGAAGATTCACTGGTTTTTCTGTTTCCACACGTGGACATTAGTTATATTACTGTCTAGTAATATCTGCTTGCTACTTATCTCACAGGGGTAGAGTTAGAATTAATGGTATGATTTTGCCAGGCACTTCAAGACCCCTGGAGATATGCCACATAAATATCTTATGGTTGTATACATTATTCCTCCAGCCTGTTTTGTACTAAATGAGAGAGGAGGACACTTGATATGCATTTATGTAGCAAATGCATTGATATTTCTTTTAATAAGGCTCAGATTTCACTGATTTTATTTTTTGAGAAAAGGTAATTAAAAAATAAATTTTCTGCTTTTTCTTTGTCACTCATCAGTGATTTACATTATATTCATATTCTTACTAGATATCCCCTTATCTAATATATTTTAATTCTTGGAAATAATCACACCAAATCTATCTCAATATTATTTTTTTCAAGCACATCTGTTCCCTCCCTACCATCTGGTCTTCTCTCATCTTTCAAGAAGTTGTAAGAAGATTATCTGAAACAAAGAGATTGAAGGTACATAAAATAAAGTCTATATATTACTATCAGGTCTCATGTAGAGAAAAATCATTATATATTTCTTTAGTAAAAGAACATATTTTATGCCCAGATAATTAAGCCAATATCATGCATTAACCTCAGTTAAAGAACAAGGGCAATGAAAATACTTTAATACGATGAACAGATTGGTAACCAGTAGAGCCAGCTTCTTCCTAATGCGTCCTAATGCATGCACTCTGTCCTGATTCATTGCAAAGGCTCGGGCACACAGAGAGGATGTGTTTCTGCATATCTGTTAAACTGTTCTGTTTATGAGAAAGGGAAACTTTCCATAGCAGTATGCTGTGGATATTTTCCCCCTCAAAGCCGCAATGAATTATTTAGTACTTGATTTGTCAAAGGAAAGCTTGGCTACACTATGGTGACAGAGTTATGCTGTAGAAATAGAATATTGTTTAAGAAATTATTGGTGCAAAAAAGGCAACTGAAGCAGAAGGCACAGTTGGTTTTTCAAATATACATACACAGTACTCACATTTATCATAATTCAGAGGCTTTATGGGAAAAAATTTCTAGCATGCTTTGCCTTTATAAAACTGTCTTTTATGTTCTGTGTGCATCTGTTGACTGGCTTTGTCCCCAACCCCCTTCTCTCTAGCCTCTGTATTGATTTTTTAAGGGTCTCTTTATGTTACTTATATTAAAAATAAATAGAATATTTCTTTATGTGATCAAAAGGTCATCTCCTGATTTCCTAGTTCTGAATCCCATATTGTATGGAATTACTTAAGATGTTCTGAATTTCATTTTTCACTTCCATTAATTTTTTTAAAAAATAATTGTATCTCTCTTTAAACTGATGATTTGCATAATTCAGTCTCCTTGTGTGCTTAGATGACAATGCAGACAGACCTCCTCACTTTGCCTGGTTTTGGTATACACAAATTTCTGTTATCGGAGTTTAATTATATAACACTTTTCCCCAACAACATGGTAGTTCAAATTTCAGTTACTACTGTATAATAACTGTGAGTAATTGCATGAGGAGTATCTGGGTGGTGCAACAGTTAATCTGCTTGGCTGTTAACTGAAAGGTTGGAGACTCACATCCATCCAGAGGTGCCTTGGAAGAAAGGCCTGCAGATCTATGTCTAAAAAAAATCAACCATTGTGAAAACCCTACCGTGCACAGTTCTGGTCTGCTGCATATGCGGTTGCCATGAGTCAGACTCTACTCCAGGGCAACTGGTTTTAATTGCATGAAGTGACCATCTTGGCACTTCTTTCAAAGTCTGTTGATGATTGGTCGCTGTGCATCTGTTACTCAGCACATTCACAGATAACATAATGCGTAGTTGTCTTTCCTTCATGTTTCTTAGTGACAAAACCATAGGACATTATACAAAAATAGATAACTGAAAGAGAAAATAGGCCAACCAAAATGAAAGTGCACCAAAGAGATTAAACATGATAATGATAGAAGTGGTATTAGAATTGAACGTAAATGGAGTTACAGAAGATATAACTGATCATGGGAAGGTTTGACACTGCTGTCACCATTAAAGAGACTCTAGATATGAAGCCCAAGGAACTTAGTGAAGGCAAACTTAATGACATAAATGCAGAATGTAGCTGTGACAGCAGAGGGTTCTGGGGACCGAACATCTAGCTCAATTGGCATAACACAGTTTATAAAGAAAATGTTCTACATTCTACCTTGGTGAGTAGAATCTGGGGTCTTAAAAGCCTGTGAGCAGCCACCTAAGATACTCCACTGGTCTCATCCCTTTGGGAGCAAGGGAGAATGAAGAGAACAGCATACAAGGAAAAGATTAGTCCAAAGGACTAATGGACCACAACTACCACGGCCTCCACCAGACTGAGTACAGTACAACTAGATGGTGCCCGGCTACCACCACTGACTGCTCTGACAGGGATCACAACAGAAGGTCCCAGACAGAGCTGGAGAAAAATGTAGTACAAAATTCTAACTCACAAAAAAAGACAGACTTACTGGCCTGACAGAGACTGGAGAAACCCCAGGAGTACGGCCCCTGGACACCTTTTAGCTCAGTAATGAAATCACTCCCGAGGTTCACTGTTCAGCCAAAGATTAGACTGCCCCATAAAACAAAATAAGACTAATGGGGCACAACAGTCTAGGTACAAGGACTAGAAGGCAAGCAGAAATAGGAAAGCTGGTAATAGGGAACCCAAAGATGAGAAGGGACAGTGTTGACATGTCGTGGGGTTGTTAACCAATGTCATAAAACAATATGTGTACTAACTGTTTAATGAGAAACTATTTATTCCATAAACCTTCATCCAAAATACAATAAATAAATAAAGCAGTTGTGACAAAAGGAATAAAGATATCCCAGAGAAAATAATACTGACAAAAACTTTCACATTAAAGGAACTCTTGAAAATATTTCACTTCATTGTAAGCACAACGAATAAAATGTTGGAAGCTGGCTGAAATTTAGAAAGGTGTATGACAATTTGTTAAGTTGTAGAAAAGATGCTCACTTCTTATTGTAATTTATGTTATGAGAAGAAGAAAGCAAGCACTGTACACATTACTCTTGATGAGCATTTTTCAAAAACTTTAATTTCTAACCTTTCTAATTTTAAAATCACAATGTCCTAAGTAAATATTAATTTTACCATTTTTTTCACTCATCTACTAATTTATAAAAGGAGCCCTGGTGACATAATATTAAGCACTGGGCTGCTAACCAAGAGGTTGGTGGTTTGAACCCAGCCAATGGCTCCACGGGAGAAAGACCTGGCAATCTACTCCTGTAAAGAGTACAACCTAGGAAACCCTATGGGGCAGTTCTACTCTGTCACATGGGGTTGTTATAAGTTGACATCCGCTCGATGGCACCTAACAACAACAACAGCATTAATTTATAACTGGACAGTAAGAGGTTTTAATGTCAAAATTTTATGTCAAGAATTTTAAAGGTTAGGAAACGATCATAATATTTCCCATTGACTATTAAGGTCATGTTGTACAGTTTCAGCTTGCATGGTCATTTTCACAGTTCCATCAAGTACTGCCTGTTCTTATATGTTTAAAATGTAGGAAAGCTGTAATTAGTCAATACAGTATGCCGGATCAGTCGTTTATTTTCAAGAATTTAAAACCTATGTCACATGAACTGCTACAAATCATGGATATACTTTGTTCTGAGGCCATTTTGTAAATGTGTTCTATAGAACCCATGTCTCAGGAAACCCAGTTCAAGATAGTGGGCCAGGCAGCCCACAAGCGTGTTCCTGACCTAAGCTGGATCAACTGAATTCTGGCTCCCAGAGACTTAGCCTTGGAACATGGAGAGACTGACCCAGTTAGTTGGTGGCACTAAAGCTCGGAGCCCACGTAGGGTCTGGGCTGGAGTGACTGTCTTCTGTCATGTGCATGAAGTATCAGAAGAGCTAGACTGCAAAGAAAGAGAAGAATGAAGAGATGCTAAGAGAACCAGCAGCAAGAGACCATGTGATCAGAGGGAGAATCCCTTGGGCTTCCTGAGGCCATGAAAGTTTTTTCCAGGGTTTTGCAAAGCCCAGTTTCATATATTTGCTCTTGAGTTCCATGAGGTTCTTCTAATAATCTTTATTTTAGATGAAGCAAGGTATTTTGTCACTTGCAAAAGTTTTCTAAGACTGTAATCATTCCATGTGAAATCTCCAGGTATTCATACTACAAAATAAAATATTTTGATTAACATGTCAAAGACAATTAAGAATTTTTGGACTTCAGGCAACATGATGCTCTAGACATCATGCTGTCCCTCCATAGCAAAGATCCGAAAAACTAAGCCAAACAGAGAAAACAGCAATCCTGAGACCCTAAAACATCAAATGAAGAGATAAAGAACTCAGCCAAGCAGCAAATGGAGTGACAAAATGACAGAGAATGGAGAGCAAGGAGAGGTTCATGCAGAGGTCTCCTATCAGCTAATGCAGCATGGATCTGCCATCTTGGACTCCTATCAGAGACCAGCAAATAGGGGGTACGAGAAAGGAGTTTCACAGAGCTTTCAGCAGGAGACAGAACAACCAGTAAACAGCTATATACGCTTTCCCACCCCCCACCATTCTTCACCCCCGCTCGGCCTTCTCTGCTTCCCACAGCCACAGTCTCATGGCCGAGAAACACCCGCTGCTTGGATTCCACCTGCCCGCACTGGCCGACTCCCTGAGTGCCAGCTGCTGGTGTTGCGTTTTTCTGCTTCTTTTGATTTCTTCCTTAACTCTTACCACCTCCCCCTCCTTTCACTCAAATATCTGGCTCCGTGAGCCATCTTTGATTCTTCGTAAGGGGCTGCAAAGCTGCATTCGAGTGTGGAACTTCTTCCCAGTCTGTGCTGCCACACTGGTGGGATCCTGGGGCTTTTTTGTTTGTTTGTTTGTTTTGAATTCTTTGTTTTCTTTTTCTTTTCTCCAGTAGGGACCCCTTCTGGCCAGGCAGTGCTACACAGCTTGGGACCTACCCCCTCAGCTTGCGCAGATGTGCAGAGGGATCCCTGAGAACATTACTTTCTTGGTTTTTTTTTTTTTTTCCTGTTCTTTGTGGGGGGGGGGCTTTTTTTTTTTTTAATTTGTGTTGTTTT
>NW_004444051.1:3592679-3594249 GCF_000243295.1 Trichechus manatus latirostris
AATTTGTGTTGTTTTCTTTTCCCTCTTTTTCCCTTTTTGTCTTTCTTCATTACTCAGTTTCTCGTCTCTCTGTATCTTCCTTCTCTTCCTGTCCCCGAATACCTGGTGCTGAATACCTCTATGTCTTCTAGCCAGGCTGTATTGCAACACCCGGGAGCAACCTCCCCAGACATCAAAGCTGCAAAGGTGGGATCCCTAGGAGCTTTGCTGTTCTTTTTTCTTTGTAATTTTTATTTATCTATTCACTCTTTTCTTTTTTTTCTTCTTCTTCCCCTTTCTGTTTTTCTTCATTTCATAGTCTCTCATCTCTCCACTCCAATGGCAAGCTCCCCTAACACTCTTTTTTGTTTGTTTGTATGTTTTTGGCTCCTGTTCCTCTCTCCTCTCTCCCATATCCATCTTAGCTCCACACATCACAATCTCCACCTACCTGCACAGTGTGCTTAACATCACACCACCAAGGAGCACAGGCATAACCTACCAGAACCTGCCCTACACTGATTACTGATCTGACTTGGTGCCTGTAGTAAGTGCCACAAACAATCCATCCCAGCAACTCCTCTTCTGATAAACCTGCCCTGCTGTACCATAACTGAGCAACTGACCTGCCAATTGGAGAAGGAGGCAAAAAGTATTGTGCCCACAGACAAGTTAACAACAAAGAACACACAGCCCACCTGCTCAGACAGAGCAAAATTTAAAAAAAAAAAGGACAAAACAAACAAATCTACAATCAATAAATGAGAAAAATAACTACTGAACACCCCAAAGACAGCAGACAATATCAAAACATTTACAAAACAGGACGGGATGGTTCCAGTAGACATTCAAAATAAAACACCAGATGACTTTCCAGCGGAATAAAATGCACTAGAACTATCTGATAGGGAATTAAAATATCTAATACTCAGAATTATCCAGGAGTTGAAGCAAAAAGCAGACAAAAATGAGGAAAAAAAAGACAAATTGATAGAAAAGGTGGAAAAATTTATTAAAAATACAGACAGAAAAATGGAATAATTCAGGAAAATAACGCAGGCACAAAATGCCAAAATAAATTCACAACTAGAAATTATACAAAAACAACAATTAGAAATCTAAAAGATAAACAACAAAATTTCAGAAATGCACAGTGTCATTGAAGGGCTGAAGAGCAGATTTGAAATGGTGGAAGACAGGATCAGCGGAATTGAAGATAAACACTTGGATACAACCCTGTTAGAGGAAAACTTAGAAAAAAGAACAAAGAAAAATGAAGAGACCCTGAAATTATGTGGAATACAATCAAAAGCAAAAATTTGCAAGTGACCAGAGTTCCAGAACAGGGGGAGAAAACAGAAAGCACAGAGAGGATCATTGAAGAACTGCGGACAGAAAACTTCTCCAATAACATGAAAGATGAAAAGCTGGCCATCCAAGAAGCTCAACGAACCCCATATGGGAGAGACCCCAAAAGAAAATCACTAAGGCATATAAAAATCATACTCACCAAAACCAAAGACAGACAAAGAATCCTGAGAGCAGCTCGTGAAAAACAAGAAGTCACATACAGAGAAGAAACAATAAGACT
>NW_004444051.1:3595459-3597558 GCF_000243295.1 Trichechus manatus latirostris
AATGCACATGGAATGTTCTCCAGAATAGAGCACATCTTAGGCCACAGAGTAATCCTCAACAAGATCCAAAACATTGAGATAATACAAAGTATCTTCTCTGACCACAATGCCATCAAGGTAGAAATTAACTACAGAAAGAGCAAAGAAAAAAAAATCAATTACATGGAAAGTGAATAACACCCTGCTTACACATCACTGGGTAAAAGAAGAAATCACAGAGGGAATAAAAAATTCCTAGAATCAAACAAGAATGAAAACACATCATACCGAAACCTTTGGGACACAGCAAAGGCAGTCCTCAGAGGACAATTTATAGCAAAAGATGCACATATCAAAAAAGAAGAAAGGGGGGGACCTCATACCATCAAGAAAGCAGTGCCAGGAGCAGAGTGCATCCTTTGGACTGGGGTCCCTGCACCGAGAAGCTCCTAGTCCAGGGGAACACTGATGAGAAGGCCAAGAGAGAAAAAGCCTTCCCCCGGAGCTGACACCCTGAATTTGGACTTTTAGCCTACTTTACTGTAAGGAAATAAACTTCTTGTTAAACCTATCCACTTGTGGTATTTCTGTTGTGGCAGCACTAGATGACTAAGACAGAATTTAGTACCAAGAGAGTGGGGTGCTGCTGTAACAGATACCTAAAATGTGGAAGTGGTTTTAAAACGGTGAGTGGATAGACGTGCGGCAGTGACAGAGGACCAGCAGCAGCAGAGAACCTACAGCAGCAGAGAAGCAGCAGCAGCAGAGAACCAACAGCAGCAGAACCAGGAGACCGGTGAAAGACGGCGCTGGAGCCGACCCACCGAGCGAGAGAGCTGAATGCCTGTGAGCAGCAGGCTTCCTGATGGAGTGGGGTGCCTCTGGGCACTTACTGGTGGAGCTACTGAGCTTTGGAACGCTTGCCCCAGCAGGGCAGTTGGGGGCGTGAGGCCCAAGGGCCGAGAGGCCATAGGAAGCAGAAGCTGAAGAGACAAGGGACACAAGAAGCCCAGCGGCTTCAGTCTCAAAAGGTCCTGGCCTTGACTCCGTGGAGAGTGTATCTCCTGATCTCAGTCATCCTACTTGGGTGTGTTATTATGCAAATAATAAAGGATATGATTTTGTCAAGAAAGAGAGGTGCACAGTTGTGAAGAAGCCTAAGTGAAAGCGGGGAAGTTATCAATTCCAAACCAGATGAAAGAACCAGACTCAGCCGCTGTATTGCAGAATCATGGATGAACTTCAGCATCTTTCTCCAAGAAATGTCTGTTTTTAAACAGCAGAGCCCTGGCAAGTTTTGCCTTCTGGTCTGCAACGTGTGCACCTTCTTTACGGTCTTGGGAAGTTACATTCCTGGGGTGATACTCAGCTATCTACTATTACTGTTTGCATTTTTGTGTCCACTGTTTAAGTGTAATGATATTAGATAAAAACTATACAACAAAATCAAGTCAGTTCTGTTGAAACTAAACTTTGGAATTGGGGAATATATTAATCAGAAGAAACGTGAGAGATCTGCAGATAAAGAAAAAAGTCACAAGGATGACAGTGAATTAGACTTTTCAGCTCTTTGTCCTAAGATTAGCCTCACAGTTACTGCCAAAGAATTATCTGTATCTGACACTGACGTATCAGAGGTATCCTGGACGGATAACGGGACCTTCAACCTTTCAGAAGGATACACTCCACAGACAGACACATCTGACGATCTTGACCGACCTAGCGAGCAGGAAGCTTTCTCTCGAGAACTTTCAGAATTTCCATCTCTAGGAATTGGCATGGGAACAAATGATGAAGATGAATTAAGCATTGGCTTGCCTGTTGAGCTCAAGAGAGAAAAGGAACAGTTGGACAGTGGCCACAGACCGAGCAAAGAGAAGCAGTCAGCAGCTGGTCTCACCCTTCCTCTGAACAGTGACCGAGCCTTTCACTTGATGAGCAACCTGGCTGGGGACGTCATTACAGCTGCAGTGACTGCTGCTATCAAAGACCAGTTAGAGGGTGTGCAGCAAGCACTTTCTCAGGCTGCACCCAGCCTAGGAGAGGACACAGACACTGAAGAAGATGATGACTTTGAACTACTGGACCAGGCAGAGCTTGATCAAATTGAGAGTGAATTG
>NW_004444051.1:3597968-3601626 GCF_000243295.1 Trichechus manatus latirostris
AAAAAAAAACTCACCAAATTGTTGAGATCCTCCTATAAGTATTCTTTATTTTTTCTTTACAATTAACTTTTCAAGCATGCAGAACAGTTTATTGTAACCCACTGAAAAATAGCAACAATTGTGAATACTTGCTGTATCAGTGCCCTTGTTCCTAATACTTGGAAGCAAAACAAAACAAAACAAAACTTTTGGTAGACTCCGATGTAAAAAGACGAAAATAATCAAAGTATCTTTAGTCGAAGGACTGGGAAAATACTATCAAAATGAATTTCCTAGGAAAATTAAAAAATATGTATATTTAACTACTTTGAATACGCTGATACATGTCCATGTTATTTCTGCAGTTGTAGACTTAGGCTTACTTGTAAAGTGGCATGCTCTGTTGACTGCCACCTCTAGTCTTGTAGTGGGTGACATTAACCCAGGGCAAGCAAGCAGTTGTACATCACATAGACGGTAGTTATGATGTAAACAGATTCCACTGTGTTTTGTTGTTCATTGTCATACGCTTGTAATAGGGATGTTATCAGCGCAGATCTCTTCTGCCTGCTCAGACCCAGCTTAAACCGTCCTCTTTTATATTACATTATGGGAAAAGTCTCCTACAATTGTGAAACTAATTCCTAATGTATTTTATGAGTGATGTGGTCATCAGCGGTAGAGAAACAACAGGCTTGTTTTCCTAGTATGTATAGATAGAGGAGAGGAACTTGTTTGGCTTTAAAGTATATTTATTTGCCATTTGTCAAAATAGGTAATCCGTTTTTTATTGGGAAGCTAGACTATATCTTTTCCTTTATTTTAAACTTTTTAGATCACCTTTAAATAATCACATTTGGCTTATGGTTTTTAACTAAAAAGCAGAAATCAAGCTAGTTTTGTGATTTATGAGTGTAATACAAACTTTTCATAGTGTTGAGGGACCATGTCAGCAACTAGCCAAAATTTCTCAGCTCTTCAGGTACAGCTGGCATTTCTACAGACACGAACATCTGAGACCCTCAGAAAGGAAGGATAATCCATGAATAGAGGAAATCTTTTTTCCCTTCCCTTCCTTTTAACCCTTCTTATATTTCTGAAGACTCATTATAGATAACCTGACATTTTAACGCAGCATCTCTTATTTATTTTTTCTTTCTGAGGTATTAAAATATCTAGACTGAATTTTGCCAAATGTTGAAGGGAGAAAAGTTACTGAGGACTTTGAACACCTGCTTTCCGTGATTGGACACTCGTGCTTCTGTGTCATTAGTGCCTGGTGACTGTGTTTGATGTCCTTTATTGATAAAAAGTGAGCCTGTGCCTTCATTATCTTGCCCATTTTGGTACAAATGAAAACTTGGTGTTAGATCTTAGAACTGTGTGGATTTTGGAGGAATATACCTGAATTCCATTCACTCAGAGTTTCTGGGCATGAAGGAAAATACAGTCACATATTTATAAAAAAAAAAAAAGAAGAAGAAGAAGAAAGGGACAAAATCAAAACATTAACTGCACAACTCAAACAAATAGAAAGAGAACTGCAAAAAAGCACACAGCGACCAGAAGAAAGGAAATAATTAAGATAAGAGCAGAAATAAATGAAAAAGAAATTAGAAAAACAATGGAAAGTATCAACAAAACCAAAAGTTGATTCTTTGAAAGAATCACTGGCCAGACTGACAAAAAGAAAAACAGGAGAGGACGCAAATAACCCAAATAAAAAACAAAATGGATGACATTACAACAGACCCAACTGAAATAAAAAGGATCGTAATAGAATATTATGAAAAACTATACCACAACAAATTTGAAAACCTAGAGGAAATGGATAAATTTCTAGAAACACACTACCTACCCAAACTACAACAAAGTGATGTTGAAAATCTGAACAGACCCATAACAAGAGAAGAGATTGAAAAGGTAGTAAAAAAAAAAAAACTGCCAACAACAACAAAAAAAAGCCCTGGCCCAGATGGCTTCACTGGAGAATTATACAAAACATTTACAGAAGAGCTTGTACCAGAATTACTTAAGCTATTTCAGAGCATAGAAAAGGAAGCAACACTTCTCAATTCATTCTATGAAGCCAGTATAATGCTGATACCAAAAGCAGGCAAAGATGCCAGGAAAAAAGAAAATTACAGACCAATATCTCTCATGAATATAGATGCAAAAATTCTTAACAAAATTCTAGCCAATAGAATTCAGCATCATATCAAAAAAATTATACACCACGGCCAAGTAGGATTCATAACAGGTATTCAAGGATGGTTCAACATTAGAAAATCACTCAACATAATCCACCACATAAATAAAAGGAAAGAAAAGAATCACATGATCATCTCAACTGACATAGAAAAGAAATTGGACAAAGTCCAACACACATTCCTGATAAAAAATCTCAATACTAGAGGTATAGAAGTACAATTTCTCAACATAATAAAAGGCATCTACACAAAACCAACAGCCAACATCATTCTTAATGGAGAGAGGCTGAAAATATTCCCCTTGAGAACAGGAACAAGACAAGGATGCCCTCTACCACCACTTCTATTTAAATTGTGCTGGAAGTTCTAGCTAGAGCAATAAGGCAAGAAAAAGAAATAAAGGGCATCCAAACTGGTAATGAAGAAGTTAAACTGTCCCTGTTTGCAGATGATATGATACTATAGCTGGAAAACCCTAAAGACTCCACGAGAAACCTACTGGAACTAATAGAAAGATTCAGCAGAGTAGCAGGATACAAGACAAACATTCAAAAATCATTTGGATTCCTATATACCAATAAAGAGAATGATGAAAAGGAAATCAGGAAAACAATACCATTTAAAATAGCCCCTAAAAAAATAAAATACATATGAATAAACCTAACCAGGGATGTAAAAGCCCCTACAAAGAAAACTACAAAACACTACTGCAAGAAACCCAAAGGGATCTACATAAATGGAAAAACATACCAAGCTCATAGATAGACAGACTCAACGTTGTGAAAATGACAATTCTACCCAAAGCAATTTACAAATAAAAGGCAACCCCTATCCAAATACCACTAACATTCTTCAAAGAGATGGAAAAAGTAATCATTAACTTTATATGGAAAGGGAAGAAGCCCCAAATAAGTAAAGCGCTATTAAAGAAGAAGAAGAATGTTGGAGGACTCTCACTACCTGACCTCAGAACCTACTATGCAGCTACGGTAGTCAGAACAGCCTGGTACTTGTACAAAGACAGATACACTGACCAATGGAACAGAATTGAGAACGCAGATGTAAATCCATCCACTTATGGTCACCTGATCTTCGACAAGGGCCCAAAGTCCATGAAATGGGGAAAAGACAGTCTTTTTTAACCAATGGTGCTGGCAAAACTGGATATCCATCTGGAAAAAAATGAAACAGGACCCAAAGGCCTAAACCTTAAGCCAAAAACTATAAAGTTCATAGAAGAAAAAATAGGAGCAATGCTACAGGCCCTAATACGCGGCATTAACAGGATATAAACCATAACCATCAATATACCAACTCCAGAAAATAAGCAAGATAACTGAGATCTTCTAAAAATCTAACACCTACGCTCTTCAAAAGACTTCACCAAATGAGTGAAAAGAGAACGTACAGATTGGGAAATATTTTTGGACAGTACAAGTCAGACAAAGGTCTAATCTCCATAATCTACA
>NW_004444051.1:3602454-3622123 GCF_000243295.1 Trichechus manatus latirostris
AGATTTACTGGCCTAAAGGAGACTGGAGAAACCCCAGACACCCTTTAACTTAGTGGTGAAGTCACTTCTGAGGTTCACTGTTCATTCAGGGAGTGCACAGCCCCATAAAACCAAATGGAACTAATGAGGCATAGCAGTCCAGGGAGAAGGACTAGAAGGCAGAAGGGGACAGGAAAGATGGTGATGGGGAACCCATGGTTGAGTAAGGATAGTGTTGACATGTAGTGGGTTTGTTAACCATTGTCATAGGGCAACATGTGTACTGTTTAATGAGAAACTATTTTGTTCTATAAATCTTCATCTAAAGTGAGAATAGCAGCACAACTGGAAGAACGTAACTGATGTCACTGAATTGTGCATGTAGAAATTTTTGGAATGGTGTATCTTTGGCTATGTATATTTTCACCAAAAAAAAAAAAAAAAGGTCAAGAAGGGAGATGGTTGACATGTCTTGGGGTTGTTAACCAAAGTCATAAAACAATATGTCTACTACTGTTTAGTGAGAAACTATTTGTTCTGTAAACCTTCACCTGAAGCACAATAAAAAATAAATTTAAAAAAGAATGATACACTAACAAATATTTAAAAGTGCCTAGTATGTTAGTGGTGCAATGGTGAAGAGCTACAGCTGCTAACCAAAAGGTTGGAGGTTTGAATCCACCAGCCGCTCCTTGGAAACCCTATGGTTTTCATTTCTACTCCGTCCTGTAGGGTCACTATGAGTCAGAATCGACTTGATGGCAACGAGTTTGTTTCTGTTTGTTTTAGTATGTATCATGGAGTCTCTGACTGATGTAAATTGTTAATGTGCTTGACTGCTAACTGAAAGGTTGCAGTTTAAGTTTACCCAGAGGCATCTTGGAAGAAAGACCTGGCAATCTACTTCTGAAATATCAGCCATTGATACTCTATGGAGCAAAGTTCTTCTTTGACACACATGGGGTCACCATGAGTCAGGGTTGCCATGAGTTGAAGTCAACTGGATGGCAACTGCTTATCATGTATCATACACAGAGCTAGGTTCTACAAAGATGAATAAACGTGTTCCTATCCAGTTAAATATTTGTCCTGTAAGAGGAATAAACACTGATCTTCCTTTAGGTCAGACCAAAGAACTCCTCCTTTTACAAATAATTTCTTGTTAGTTATTATAAAAGATAAAAACATGAAAGAAATTTTCACTATTGAATAATAAAATGTTTCCATGTTAATGAAGCTTGTATGTACTGTAGCAATCTTTATGACCATTCAGATCTGTCGAATTTGAATTTGACTTTTTATTTAAATAACATAGAGGGAGCACAGTAAAGGAGTAATGGACATGTGAATTTAATCAGAAGGATTTCCTGGAAGAAGTTTTTACAAGAGTTCTATGAAATCCAGTTATACCTAACTATGAGAAATAAAGAATATATATTTGTAAGGAAAGGCCATTTCTGAGATTTGAGTGAATTATGCTGTTTTCTACGGCTCTGATGTGAAATCCCTTCTTTTTGAAGTATAGCCCATTGACTAGGAACTGAAGCTCCAGGGACAGACTTACTGGTTGTGAATTGTGGTCCTATTGTTTTCTTGCTTAATGATCTTGGGTAACTTATTTGCTTTTGTTTCCTAATTTTTCAAAAAGAGAGTGTATTAATACATACCCATTATAGTCATTTTCCAGATTGTTGTTGTTTGCCATAGAGTCAATTTCAACTCATAGTGATCCCATGTGACAGAGTAGAACTGTCTCATAGGATTTTCTTGGCTATAATCTTACTGTAACGGTTAAGGTTGTGTGTCAACTTGGCTGGGCCATGATTCTCAGTGGTTTGGCAGTTATGTGATGATGTAGTTATCCTCCATTTTGTGATATAATGTAATCACCTCTATGATGTGATCTGATATGATCAGCCAATCAATTGTAAGGGGGAGTTTCTTCAGGGGTGTGGCCTGCATCCAATATATACTCATCCAATATATATAGACATTCCTGCAAAGCTAGCTGGCTTTTGCTTGCTCTGGATCCTGCATCCAACTCACCAGCATCTGACCTCTGGTTCTTGGGACTTGAGCCAGCGTCCTGCCTTATTGCCTACTGGTCTTGGGATTCGTTGGCCTCTGCAGCCCGTGAGCCAGTAGCCTGCCATCTTACCTGCCGATCCTGGATTTGTCAGCCCCTGCAGCTGCTTGAGTCAGGAGAAGCCTCCAAGCTGATGCCTCACCCACAGACTTGAGACTTGCCAGCCTCTACAATTGTGTGAGCCATTTTCTTGAGATAAATCTTTCACTTGCTCTCTCTCTCTTTCTCTTTATATATATAAAATCGGTTGCCATCAAGTCGATTCTGACTCTTAGCGACCCTATAGGACAGAGTAAAACTGCCCATAGAGTTTTCAAGGAGCAGCTGGTGGGTTCAAACTGCCAACCTCTTGGGTTAGCAGCTGAACTCTTAACTACTGTGCCACCAGGGCTCATGTATATATATATACACACAGATATAGATATATATATATATATATATAGAGATATATATATATATATATATATCTATATATAGATATATATATACCCTTCACTGGTTTTGCTTCTCTAGAGAGAGAACACAGCATAAGACACTTACAGAACCAGGTCTTTCTCCTGCTGAGCCAGTTGGGTGGGTTCAATCCACCAACCTTTCGGTTCCCAGCTGAGTGCTTAACACTGCCACCAGGACTCCTTTTTAGCATACTAACTAATATAAAAAATATATAATACTTACAACAGTAACTGGTATATATTAGGTGTATATGGGTGAATATTTAATAGCCATTATTATTACTCTCTTTAAATGCATTTGCAGTACATCTGTGTATGTCTGTGCATGCACACGCTTAGTCCAAGTTCGGAGCATCATGGGAGTCTAAATTCATGAATTCATGACATTCTTTAGGTCCTAAGGGATAAGAAGTACTACATTTTATAAATACATGTATGTATAGTGACTAAATGGTGTTCAGTATCTTGGAGGTAAGTTAATTATGTAAAGCATCCTTCAAAACACGAATTTAAATTATTTATTTTTCTTTTATCCAGCTTTGCTACTCAGTAAAAATCAGTTATCGTTATTTAGTTGAACATTCATTTTCTCTGTTGTAATAATTCATGGCAAAGGGATATTTATAGCTACTTTTTTTTTTATCAGAGAAAAAAGATGACTGGGATATAGAAAGTAAATACAGATTTATTTCTGCCAATAGTAGTTTGGCTAGAAAAGTTATATGCTAAGTTATGCCTTCCCTGTGAAAGTTATACAAATGTGACTGAATTTTTTCAATGAATTGAGGTTAAGTGAATGTGGTATAAATATTTATAAAACACAATTGTATTATATACATTATATATATATATATACACACATATATACATACACACACATGATGTGGGTGTGTATATACGTGTTTGTTTATATTATGGAGAAATGTACTGAGGAATATATTCAGCACACAAAAATAGTGCTGCAGGGTGTAAGTACCTCTTTCACAAAAAGAGAAAACGAGAAGACAAAGAAATATGCTTCGATGATCAGAGCTAAATAAACCAAAGATGTGCCTCTAGGGTTATGCAAAATATTTACTTTATGAGGGTGGTTGGGACATTGCATCTACTAATTATACATAAACACGTTCACTGTTGTAATGATCAATAAAAGCCTAACCCAGATACAATATTATAATGTTAATGTGTTGCACTGCTCAAGGAAATATATCCCTAGTGTTATCTTAACTTTCCCTCCTTGTATTAATCAAGTGTTGATGACCATGACTTTCGACCTGAAAATATTGTGGTGGAAGAACCTTGGCAGAGGGAAAGCCAGACTGTACGTGTGTAGGGTTATTTATCATGCTGTCACTGAACACCTAGGGAAGTGCAGTTTCAGCTAATTTATTACAATGTTGTTTTCATTTTTACTGGGTGCTGGAAAGACCTATGCTGAGACCATCACACGGCAGTCTGCAGTGGTGCAGTGGCAGTGAAAATGTTACTTCAGGTGCACATCTTTTATGGCACATATTTTTCCCTGACTCTGCTATCTTTCCCTTAACATTTAAGAGAATTCATTAAACTACATACAAGCCAAGCTCTGTATATGTGTCATGAGGACAGAAAGTGGAAGGTGAAGAGGCTGAAACAAATGAATGCTGCATGGAGAGCTATATGCATCCTACCTGCAAATGTGACCTTTTAAGCCCCAATACTTTATGTAAACTAGTTGCCTTCCAGTGGATTCTAACTCATGGTGATCCCATGTGTGTCAGAATAGAACTGTGCTCCATGGGGTTTTCGATAGCTGATTTTTCAGAAGTAGATTACCAGGCCTTTTTTCCAAAGTGCCTCTGGGTGAATTTGAACTGCCAAACCTCTTGGCTAATAGTCGAGTGCTGAACCATTTGCGCTACCCAAGGACTCCAATGCTTTATATAGTATGACTCAATAAACAAGACCTGTAAGCTACAATCCAAACGTGATGGTGCTCTACAAGGGTGAGAGAAGAACATTGGCAATATTAAACTACTGGAATTGCTAATTCTTTTTTTTTCTAATATAAATGCACATAAAAATGAAACTGGGGGTAGTGGAGGGTGATAGTTTGACAGTCATAAAGCCTAAAAAAGTGAAGAATTTGTTTTAGTCTTGTGCAAGATTACAAATGAGATTTCCCATTCCCTTCCCTCTAAGTCAGAAAGTAGCTCATTTCAAATATTCATTTCAGATTTACCATTCCCAAAGAAATTATGACCCAGGTTTCAGCTGTGATAAGTTGTTGATATTTCCTGAGAACATGTAGAATATACAAGTAAATGTAACATCAAAGAGTGATTCATGTTTAATACTCAGCTCAGCTTGCACAGAAAAAACAAAATAGAAGTTCTTTATCCTGAAAGATTTGATATACATTTTCCGTCAGTACTCTGTCACTTTACTGCCCATGCTCCGGCACAGATTCTATCCAAATGGACAGGCATTTGCATGGGAGAATGATGTTTTTGTGCATCAAACATCTATCTTTTAAGAACTGGAGATAATACTAATAATACATGATATATGAATATAAGATATAGTTATAAATTTAGAAAAATGCTTTCACACCTGTTATTCCATTTAATGTATCCTGCACTCACTTGAAATATGATAAGGTGTTTCATCTTTAGCCACTAAGATGGTGGAGGAGCAAAGAGGTTAAGTGACAGCTTCATTCGTTAGTGACAGAGCCACAACTAGAACTCATGACTATAGGGTACTAAGTTCTGGGTTCTAAAGATAATTTCATAAGAAATGTGGATCTTTTTATTTCCTGTTTAGACGTCTGTGCAGATGGTGGTGCAAATGCACAACTTTGTCATGCCTCAAACATTTCAGGGAGCTCATTGCCTACATGACAAAAGTCTAAGCTCCTAAAAAAGGGATGAAATCCCTCTGGCATCTGGCCCTGGATTACACCTCCAGCCCAATCGCCTACTACCCCTGCTGGGCACTTTAGAATCCAGCAATACTAAACCACTTGTTGTTTCCCCCATGTAATTACTAATCACTAGTCTTTGCTTTAAGAGAAGCCCTGGTGGCATAGTGATTAAACACTTGGATGCTAATCGAAAAGCCAGCAGTTAGAACCCACCAGCTGCTCCCTGGGAGAAAGATGTGGCAGATTGCTTCTGTACAGATTTACAGCCTTGGACACCCTATGGGGCAGTTCTACTGTGCCTATAGGGTTGGTATGATTCGGGATCTACTTGATGACAGTGGGTTTAGTCTTTACTTTAGGAGTCCCTGGGTGGTAAAAACAGTTAAGCACTTGACTACTGGCCAAAAGGTTAGCAAGTTGAAGCCATCCAGAAGACAGGACCTCCAAAGACAGGCCTGGTGATCGGCTTCTGAAAGGTCATCACCTTGAAAAGTCTATCTAGCAGTTCTATACTCTGAAACACATACGGGGTCGCTAGGAGCTGGAACTGACTTGACAGCAGTAGCAAGCTTTCTCTTTCCTCTTTTCCTCTTTCCACTCATTTGCCAAGCTATCATTTAATCATTTTTTTAATGATTCACCTTATATACCTTGTTCCCTAGTAATTGTCTCTGGTAGTACTCAACCAGACTAGATTGCTTACCCTCCACTAGTCTTCCGTTATTGCTGGGCACGTGTCACTATTGTTTTATAATTATCTGTTAATTACCAGGTCACCTAAACTAGATGAAGACCTCTAGGAGGGCAGAGATGATGCTTAACTCTTTTCTTGTATTTTGAGCACATAACCAGGTGCCCTGGTACATATTTAAAATAATTGATAAATGCTTGTAGAATAAATACATCTATAAATTCATAAACAATGGATTTTTAATGAAATTGCTTTGCTGGTTACAGTGCACACACTAATATGGCGTTAGGTTGAACATATTTAAGAGCCAGTTAGAGACAATAACCCAAATCCAGCTATGTGTCTTCTTTTTGGGTTATATAGATCAAGTAAGTAAGAATTTATGGAGACCTTCCTAAGTGGCAAGAATTGTCTTAGGTTCTGGAGAAACAATGACGGATAAGGCAGTCCTATCTACAATCTACTGGATGAGTTCATGTCTAGATAAATGAAAAAGCAATTACTATAACTATAAAAATTCCTCATATTTCACATCCTACTGAAGGTTGATTAGTTACATTAGCTTAGTAAACCAAGAGATAATATTTATTATTAGGAAAAAAATCAATATTCTCTTAAAATAATCAGGAACTAATCTATTTTTTAACACTATTAAAGGGCTGCTGTTACTCTTTCACTTCACGCTGAATTCATATTTACCTTAGTGCTCAATTTTGGGAAATCTCTATAATAAAGTTCTGGCATTGTGTCCAATTATATATTCCTCCAATATACTTATTGATTAAGGGCATACAAAGGAAAAAAAAAAAGAACGAGTGAACATATGCAAACATATTTTACCCAAGATTACCATCCTTTTTTAATCTTAAAAGAAAAACTAAAAGGACTATAAATTATTGAAAGCATTACATATACTTACAGAAAAAACAAACAAAAAACCATGATTCCCAAAGGTTGTTACTAAGCTAGTCTATAAAATATTGGAGATTATATCTTCTTCATCCAATAGTTTTCTATTATATGCACTATAACCAAATTTACTTGTTCCTATATAAAGGCACTATAAAGTTCAAAAATATACTTGAATTTTAGAGCTGTTTAAAAAACAATTTGATGCATTTTTTCTTTTTTTTATCTCCCAAACAAAGAAAATTCAATTTCTTTAAGATTTGTGTTACCTCCTTTCTTTGTGATGAATTTCTCTTTAATAAAAAACCTCAACAGACCAAATGGTAAAAATATTTCAATTGCTTTCATAAAACTGAAGCCAGGCTTAACACTAAAATAGAGAGGATCCTGTTTGCACAAATGTGATTTGTTTTCTGAGGCAGACAGCTCTATGGGATATTTCATAAGTCTCCTCAGAAACTTCTGTGTAGTACCACAATTAAAGGCGCCCTGATGGTACAGTGGTTAAGCGCTTAGCTGCTGCTAACCAAAAGGTCAGTAGTTCAAACCCATCAGCTAATCTGCAGGAGAAAGATGTGGCAGTCTGCTTCTATAAAGATTACAGCCTTGGAAACCCTATGGAGCAGTCCTACTCTGTCCTATAGGGTCACTAGGAGTCAGAATCGACTCGATGGCAAAGGGGTTCTTTTTTTGGATCACAATTAAGAGGAAGACCCTCAATGAGGTGGAATGACACAGTGGCTGCAACAACTGGCTTACACATACCTAGTATTATGAGGATGGCACAGGACTGAGCTATATTTTGCTCTGTTATACACAGGGTTGGTATAAGTTGGAATTAACTCAACAGCACCTAAAACAACAACATCACAATTTTTTTTTAACCTATGACAGATTTGGATAAGGTGAAGGTGAAGATGAAACATCGTATCAATTATTCCAAAGGTATGGTCCCTGAAAAAGCAGCTTCAGCATCACTTGGGAGCTTGTTAGAAATGAAAATTATTGTACTCCATCCAAGACTTGTACTATACCCCATACAGACTAAGAAACTCTGGGAGTGCAGCCCAGCAATGAGTGTTTTAATAAACCCTCCAGTTAATTCTGATGCACAGTAAAGTTTGAGAACCACTGAGTTATATGATAGCTATGGCACTTCAACAGCATGGAGGCATTGGTAAATAGAATGATTGCGGAGTTAGGTGACTTTTGTTACTGCTTTGGGAGACCTGAAAACTTCCTGTTAAAGTCAGACTACTTCTCTAGTGTCATTTATGAAGACCCTCATTTACTACAGCAAACAGACTGACTGTGCTGAAAATAAGACCCAGAATCTAATAGTTAGGGTGAGAGATCTACAATGCTAACTAAAATCACAGCCTTCACAGGGTAACTATATTAAAAATCAGGGTTTTGAGAAGAAAGGCATGTGACCCTGGGACCTGCAATGGCTAAATTTAGATGGGTGACTTAGAGAATCTTAAAGCCTCAGATTCCTGTAAAATCATGGTAGTTGTTAGCTGCCATTGAGTCAGTTCCAACTCATGGCAACCCCATGTACAACAGAACAAAACATTCCCCAGTCCTGCTCTGTCTTCCCAAACATTGATATGCTTGAATTCATTGTTTCAGTCACTGCGTATTTCAAATGTTTCAGCATAGGTGCTAATCTTCCAGCTTTATACTGGACAATATTCTGTTGTCATCCAGAAGGGTTTCATTGGCTAATTTTTGAAAGTAGATCACCAGGCCTTTCTTCCTTGTCCATCTTAGTTTGGAAGCTCTGCTCAAACCTGTCCACCATGGGTGACTCTGCTGGTATTTGAAATACCAGTGGCCTGGCTTCCAGCATCATAGCAACACACAAGAAACTATAATACAAAAAACTGACAGTTGGGTGATGGTCTGTAAACTCATAGTGCTGGCTAAAGCAGCTCCATATCCCTGACTTGACAAGTGTAGCTTCCTCTCGCCTGCATTCGTTGCAAAGTCCTCACCTGAGGCAGATGCCTCACAAGAGTACGCTTATCCTCCTGAAGTTGTGCCTCATTTTCACCAGTCTGACAACCAGGATCAAATCTCAGTCCAGCTAAGGTGGGAAAATAAAAACACTGCTGTGAAATAAAGAGTTTAACACATTGAAGGAAATTCAGAACCTAGTATGCAATGGAGAAACAAGAACCCAAGAAGGCACGCATCTTGAGCATGCCAGATAAAGGTCAGGAGGTGAAGCAGAATAGAAAACTTGGTAGGGGAGAATTTATTGACAGGACAGCACTCTCCCATGACTTGGGGTTCCACATCCTGACAAGGACACCTGGAGCTGGTCGTAACATCTGTGGGAATTGTTCCTTGGAACATGAATATGACAATGCTTGTTATGAATTGAATTGTGTCCCCCAAAAATATGTGCTGTAAATCCTAAACCCTAGACCTGTGGTTATAATCCCATTTGAGAATGGGTTTTCTTTGCTATCTTAATGAGATCATATTAGTGTAGGATGTATCTTACATCGATCTCTTTTGAGATATAAAAGAGAAGACTGAGCAAGCAACCAGGCCAACAAGCCAAGACTGGGGAAGATAGATGTCATGCCACATGAGATCTCCAAGGAGCCAAGGAATAGAAGCTGAAAAGAGACAAGACCCTCCCCCTAGAATGAACAGAGAGAGAGAAAGAGCGTTCTCCTGGAGACAGCACCCTGGATTCAGACTTGTAGCCTTGTGAACTGTGAGAAAATAAACTTATGTTCATTTAAGCCACCCACTTGTGGTATTTCTGATATAGTAGCACTAGATACCTAAGACAGTGCTCTACAGGAAATTAGAAAGAGATACTGGAAGTATTTTGAATGAATATTGAAAAAAAGTCAGAAGACTGGAAAAAAGTGGACGTTTTAAAACACTTTTATTAGATAAGATCACAGAATCCAGCATCATCGTAATAATGAAGCTTTAAGTATTTCAACTCTGTTGCGTGATGAATGATGTGGGGGGATAAAACATATATATAGATATATGTCATATATATGTTTTATATATGTTATATATTACATATGTTTATATATATGTTTTATACAAAAAAAAAGTTGCTGTTGAGTCAATTCTGACTCACAGCAACCCTAGAGGACAGAGTAGAACTACCCCATAGGGTTTCCAACGAGCGGCTGGTGGATTCAAACTGCAGACCTTTTGGTTAGCAGCTGAGCTCTTAACCACTGTGCCACCAGGGCTCCATGTTTTTTATATATGTTTTATATGTTATATATGTATTATATGTGTTATAACATGTATTATATATAAAAATACGTCTAAATAATTTATAGTCAATAAATGACAACAGATATTCAAACTATTTCAAAGTGAATGCATATGAAAACACAACATATCAAAAATTATAGAACAATGATGAAACACATCTTTGAAGGAAATATATAGCTCCAAATACATTTATTAGAAAGACAGATGTTAAAACAATTATCTCAGTTTCTATCTTAAACAATGAGAAAGGTTAACGATTTTAGGAGGACAAGGAAAATCTTCCCATCTCGTTTTTTTTAAGGTCAGTATAACTGTGATACCAAAACCTGACAAGGACAATTCATGCAAAGAACAGTACAGACCAAAAGCTCTCATGCTATAAATGTAAAATTCTTTAATAAATCAAAGCCACCAATGCATAAAAAAAGGTTAACACATCATAAGCCGTGTGCTTTGTTGCAGAAAGTAAGATTGGTTTAACATTAGAAAATCAATTGATGTAATTCACCATATTAACAGAATAAAAGAGAAAAGTCCTGTGATTATCTCAATTGATGGTGAATAAAGGACTTGACAGAATTCAAAATTTGTTCATAATAAAACATCTCAGCAAACTAGGAAAAGAAGAGAACTTCCTTAATATAATGAAGAGTATCTGTGTAAAACTGATGGTTATCATCATTAACAGCAAAATATTGAAAATTTGTTCCCCATTTTAGATTACTTTCAAACCTAAATAATAGAAGGAAATAATGCATCCATGGATCTGGACACTTACTATTGTCAACATAGCCTTTCTCCCCAAGTTTACTTATAGAGTCAAGGCAATCACAATCAAAATTCCACCAAGGTTGTGGTAGGAGTTGACAAATTGATTCTAAAATTGATATAAAAATGTAAACAAATTAAGCATAGCCAAAACATTTTTTAAAGAGAAGAAGACAATTGAAGGATTTACATTACCTGGTTTCAAAACTTACTATAATGCTATAATAATCATTAGATTATGGTATTAAAATAAGCATATGCAAATAGATAAATATAACAGACCACAAATAGACCTACAGAACTGGTTTATGATAATGACACCAATTCTATTTAATGAAGAATTATTTTTTAAAAATGATGCTGGAACTAGATATTTTTCATTTAAAAAAAGAACTATGACCTTTATAACACTTCATACACAAAATTTATTTCAAAAAGAATTATAGGCCTAAACATAAAATCTAGAACCATAAAGCTTCTAGAGGGAAATATAGGTAAATATCTTCATAGCACTGGAGTAGGCAAAATATATGCTTTTTTTGTACAAAATACAAAAATGAAAAGGACATAAAAGAAAAATATTGTTAAATTAGACTTTGTTAAAATTTAAGTTTTCTGCTCATCAAATTTCGTACTCATCTAATTATAGCTAGAATTCTCCTTAGAAGTGAGCCTGGCGAAACTTTGTCTCACATACTTTGGACATGTTATCAGGAGGAACCAGCCCTGGGTGATGGACATCATGCTTGGTAAAGTAGACGGTCTTCATGGAAGAGGAAGATCCTCAACAAGATGGATTGACACAGTGGCTGCAACAATGGGCTCACTCATAATGATTGTGAGAATGATGCAGGACCGGGCAGTGTTTCATCTGCTGTATGTAGGGTCACTAGAAGTTGGAACTGACTCAATGGTACCTAACAACAACAACACTCATCAAAGAGACCATAGACTAGGAAAAATTGTGTGTGTGTGTCCAGAAAATATAAAGGATTCCTACAAATTAAAGATAAAAAACAAGTCAGCCGTGGGCAGAATAGTGACATCCCTCTCCACCAAAAAAATATCCATGCCCTGCTCTCAGTAAACTGAATATGTTGTCTTACATGGCAAAAGGACTTTGCAAATGTGATTAAGGTGAGATGGGGAGATTAGGCTGGATTTTCCAGGTGGGCTCAATATAATCACATGAGTCCATAAAATCAGAGAACCTTTCCCAGTTGACTTCAGAGAAAGAGGGAGATACGACTGTGGAAGAACGGTTACCTTGTCAACATTGCTGCCTTTGAAGTTGGAAGAAGACCACAAGTCAAGGAATATCGGTGGCCTCTAGAAGCTAGAAAAGACAAAGAATTCTCTCCTAGAACCTCCATAAAGGAACGCAGCCTTATCAACAGCTTTATTTTAGCCCAGTGAGACCTATGTCAGATTTCTAATCTGCAAGACTGTAAGCCAATACATTTATGTTGTTTTAATTTACCTACATTTGTGGTAAGTTTTTACAGCAGCACTAGAAAATTAATACACAGTCCATTTAAAAATGGGCAAAGACTTGAACCGACACTTCACGAAAGATAAAAGAATGGCCAGGAAGCATCTAAACAGGTGCTTTACTTCATTATTATTTATTAAAATGCAAACTAAAACCAGAATGAGATACCATTCTTCACCTAGAATGGTTAATATAAAAAGAAAACAAAATGGTAATATACAACATTGGCAAAAGTGGAAGTGTGAAATGCCACTATCTTATACAGAACTGCTCAGCAATGTTTTCATAAAGTTAAATATATTCTCCATGACATGCCAATTCTATTCTTAGGTCTTTACTCCTAAAAAATGTAAACATATGTCCATAAAAAGACTTGTACATACATTTCCATAGCAACCTTATTCATAACAGCCAAAAAAAGGAAACCATAATGCCATCAATGTGGGAATGGGTAAACAGTGTTATATCCTAACAACAAAGACTACCCAACAGTAAAAAGAAATGTAATCCTGACACACATAATAACATGGATGAATTTCAAAAACATTATATTGAGTGAAAGATGCCATGCAAAAGAAATATATACTTTTTACTCCATTTATATGAAGTTATAGAACAGACAAAACTAATTTAAAGTGATAAAAGTCATTACCTTTATGTTGTGGAGAATTGATGAGAAAATTTGTGGGGTGATGGTAACGGCTATATCTTGTTTAGGATGATAGTTCCACTGGCATATGCAATCATCATCCCTCCTAGAACTGAACACTTAAGACCTGTGCATTTCATTTTAAGTAAATTATACCTCAATAGTAAAAGAATTGAAAAGTAACCTTACTCCAGCATTGCACAGGTGTAGCTGGACAGCATGTTGACTCCATCCTATGCCACATCATACCTTTCACTTTTGCTCTGTGGCTCCTCTGAAGTGAGGGAGTGGGACAGTGTGGGAACTTGCTCCGCACTCAGGCACATGCAGCCCAGAAGTGGAGGGGAGTGACTGCCCATTTGGCCACCAGAATCCAGTGAGGGATGGGAGCCAGTGGATAAAATCTTCCCCCTTTCATTCTCGGGGGAGGCGCATCAGAAGTACATTCTATCAGTGTCCCTGGAAGTTTCTGGTAGGATAGAGAGGCTAGCTCAAAAATTTACCCAGGTGGTGCTTTTTCTTCCTAACTCTATTACCCTTTGTCCTGCCCTCCTTCTTCCTGAGAACACATTCCCACATAAACTAACTGAATACAAGAATTTGTCTCATGCTCTTCTTGAGGAGAAGCGAGGCTAAGATGCCATTATATTAAGTATAAGCCTCCTCTCCGTTTATATGTATATATAGCCCTGGTGATGCAGTGGTTAAGAGCTTGGCTGCTAACCAAAAGGTCGGCAGTTTGAATCCATCAGCCGTTCCTTGGACACCCTTTGGGGCAGTTCTACTCTGTCCTATAGAGTCACTATGAGTCGAAATGGACTTGACAGCAAAAGGTATATATTCTTATCATTAACTCTGTTATAGCCATAATATTTTCAATATAGAGGTTGTCTCTATAATGTAATATATATGTGCAATAATTCAATTTAGATTTATCTGTCTTTCAGATTTATATATAGTCATAGTAACCAGAAGAGTTTTTGGTACCTGGAAGTACCAGGGGGTCCGCCATGACAAAACCTAAAAATGTGTCTGTGGTTTTGAGACCAAATGGCAGTCAGAAATCGGGAGAGCCTTGGAGAGTCTGGTAGCAGAGGTCTGTCCTGTCTTGCCATACTCTTTGCCCAGAATAATAACCAAGAACTCACAGCTGTCTATGGTTATGATGATGCCTCATAGTGCTTCCTAATTTGATGGGAAATAAGAAGATGGATGTTTGGGCGTTATACAATGGTTATTGGGAAAATAACATTCTCATTGACACCATTACGGCTGCGTTTCCACTTCAATATATTTTCCATGCTGCTGTTCCTTGATTTGTCTAATTTTGGTTTGGGGTGCAACATTTAACAAAAACAAGAGAAGTGAGATTAAAGCTCTAAACTGTTCCTTATTTTGGAAAAAAGAAAACATGGTATTTTGAATTTCATAGCTTTTCTTATATGCTTAGGGATTTCTCTTCACATGTGATTCTATCACTATCTCAATTCATTTTTTCCATCGCCTTAAAGTCTCCTTTGTTCGCCTACCCTTTAAGAAAATCTACTCTCAACCCAGGGTTTACAGTAAGAAAACAGTGACAGGAATACAAAGTAATTTATCAGCTTTACCATTTCTTTTGGTTTTAAATATTTCATTTTTCTTTCTCTCTGGGCAGTAATGCAGTTTGACTGTGCCATCTTTAAAAGTTAAAGGAGTGGACACAAAATTCCCCCAAGATTCCTGGTTCTGGTCCTGTTCTGGTGAAAGAGCTAAATGAAAGGGACGTTATTATGATGTTAGCAATAACTCAACTTTGTGAGCTCTGTCTCTTCTTTTATTTCCCTCTTTTGTTTTGATTTTTTCGTCTCCATCCTTTTCTCTGTCCCTGAAGTAAAAATGCAATTGTCACACTGTGTACAAGTAAAGACAAAACAGTTCAAGGTGCACCCAAATTACGCTTCCTGTCTTTCAAATAAACTCAACAACAATAGCCCAGAGAGATTTATCATTGCACTTTGTAAAACACTTTGGTTGACTGATTTATTTATTTTTATAATGCCAGTCCCACCCCCTCACCTCCTTCCTTACGCTCTGTGGCTGCTGGTTCCTGTTTATCATTTATTTAGGGGCTACGCTTTCATCCATTCACAAAGAGGTGACACTACATCCATTTCAAGTGACAGCTACCAGATAGCCTAGTCTAGCCTGATTAAGTACGTAGGGAGTTTCTTTCCTTTTCTCTTGGTCTTTTTCTTTAAAAAAGAATTACTGACATAGACTGAGGGGCAGTGTTAATACCAACAATTTGTCCTTCACTTG
Organism: Trichechus manatus latirostris; assembly: GCF_000243295.1. Lineage (NCBI taxonomy): Eukaryota > Metazoa > Chordata > Mammalia > Sirenia > Trichechidae > Trichechus > Trichechus manatus. The sequence continues at coordinate 3,617,951 of NW_004444051.1, forward strand.
TAATATGTAGTTAAAATGTAGTCAACTTTGAGGGCCTTGTAGGTTGGGGAAGTTCTATATTTCTGAAAACATATTTGTTCAGTTGCCTGAAAAGTGAGAATTGCATTTACCAAGGCAATTATTCTGTAAATAAAGGTAATGATGAGCTACTTGGAGGATTAGAATTTTAGCCTTCAATAAAAGATAAACAGATCATTGGCCATGCTAAGATCAATTTTATGTGAATCAACCAAGTGAAGAGTCACAATCATAGGGTACAGATTTTGGCAAATCCATGTTCTCATTCAAGCAGATATGAAGAACACAGTAGCAATGATTGTTTATGCCCTTAAAAAGTGAAGTGATAGGCCTTTCTCCATACAATGGAATTAAATTAATTAGTTAAGAGTGCTAAGAAAAACAAGTGAAAATGACAACCTATCTTTCTGTGCACTTAGTAGTTAAAAACCAAAAAAATATGTGCTGTGGAGTCTACTCCAACTCATGAATAGAACTGTGCTTCACAGGGTTTTCAATGGCTGATTCTTTGGAAGTAAATCCAGGTGCCTCTGGGTGGACTTGAACCTCCAACCTTTTGGTTAGCAGCCAAATGCATTAACTGTTTACACCACCCATGGACTCCTATTTAATAGCTAGGATTTTATAAAAGTCAGATTAAAAAATAATTGTTTATGTCAGCTGAAGAATGGGTACATGTTTCATGACATCAGATGGTTCCTCCTGGTCAGTTTCCTCTGTACTGAGAGTGATAATAACTTGAACAAAAAGCAGCTGTTTGGGGCCATTAACCTCCTTGGCCCTCCTTCATGCCTTCAAGAACTGATGCATTCTGCAACACTGGATCCATCACTGTAAGTTCAAATGCATTGCCTTGTTTGTTTATATTGTTTGCTTTTGTCTTTCCGCATTTAATATTTGAGCCTTATCAATAGGAATTCCAAAATTCTCCCTCTCAAGTCACTCTCATGAAGTGTCCAAGACTCATAAAGTCATACTCAGTTTAAAGGAGTTAGGTCTGTTTTCAAATGCAGAAGAGAAGGAGAAAATAAAAGTGGAATCAGTGATTAACAGTACCGTTTACCTCTCCCATACTGGTGCCGTACGTGGCATTGTGGGATCCTGTGACAATCCCCTTGCCAATCCAGATCTTTGCATAGGCCCCAGTGGTGATATAGAATTGGACACAAATGCAGCAGATCTTTCAGATCACACAGGCTGGGTTCTGGTCTCCCAAACATGGTACAGTTAGAAGGTAGCTGAGCTCTGAGTGGGTGCCAGCTTCAGCCACACACTCTGCTGCCCTCAAGCCTTCTCCATGAAATGCCAGAGCCTTCTGAAAAACCTGGAGAACCACTCCAAGTTCTGCTCTCCTTACAGTGAGCTCTTTTCTGGGGCTGTCGTTGTCCTTTCCTGCTTGCAGATCTCATTCACAGCCCCTCCTTCCATCCACTGAATCTGTGGAAACTTTCCACCCGAACGTTTCCCTGAATCCATGGAAAAGTTACTCCATGCCTGCCAAGAACTATGCCATCCAAGAATATTAGAGGGTGGTAACATTTGCTAGGAGCCCTGGTAGCACAGTGGTTAAGAGCTTGGCTGCTAACCAAAAGGTCGGCAGTTCGAATCCACCAGCTGCTCCTTGGAAACCCTATGGAGCAGTTCTACTCTGTCCTATAGGGTCACTATGACTTGGAATTGACTCAACAGTAATGGGTACAGTTTGGTCGCACAACTGTTAAACACTAGGCTACTAACCAAAAGACTGGTGGTTTGAACCCACCCAGTGATTCTGTGATCTGTTCCTATAAAAATTACAGCTTAGAAAACTCTATGGGGAAGTTCTACTCTGTCACATGGGGTTGGTCACTATGAGTTGAAATCGACTTCACGGCACCTAACAATGTATTTTAGGTTAACCTGGCATTAATATAGAGGTTAATAATATTTTAATATTATTAAGAACCTTATATTAATCATTTTACTTGGTTTGTATTTATATATATAACTTTTTGTTAAATTGTGGGAAATGAGTTAATTTTGTTATCTGAATTTTCTTTTGGTAAAGACAATTACCAGTTATGAATTGATGCTAAAACAACTGAGCAAAAGATATTTGGATACTGGCTATTCACTGAGTTTAAAAATATCACTCACCCAATTATGAATTGTTTATTATAAATAGAAATTGATACCTTTACAATAGAAAAATCTTGCAGTCACCACCTTAACCAAGAGATCAAATTTAGCATCCCCAAATAATGACATAAAACTGAAGTTAAGTGTCACTTCATGGAAGGCAATCAAAAATTACACAACAGGAGTTCCGGCAAATGGCGCTCTAGGCAGAAGCACCACGCTGTCCATCCACAGCAAAGATCCGAAAAACTAAGCCAAACAGAGAATACAACAATCCTGAAACCCTAAAACATTAAATGAAGAGAAGAGAACTCAGCCAAGCACCGAATGGAGTGAGGAAACTGACAAAGAACGGAAAGTGAGGAGAGATTCATGCAGAGGTCCCCTACCAGCTAACACAGCGTGGATCCACCATCTTGGACTCCTACCAGAGATGAGCAAACAGGGGGTACGAGAAAGCAGCCCCACGGAGCTTCCAGCGGGAGACAAAACAACTGGTAATTTGCGGTGTGCGCTTTCCCACCCCCTACCCATCTTCGCCCCGGCTCGGCCTCCTCTGCTTCCCGCGGCCACGGTCTCTTGACTGGGAAGCACCGGCTGCTTGGATTCCACACACCCAAGTGGGCGGCTCTCTGGTGCCATTTGTTTACTGCTAGTGTTGCTTTTTTTTCCTGCTTCTTTTGATTTCTCACTTGCCTCTCGCCACCTCCCCCTCCTTTCACTCAAGTGCCTGGCTCCGTGCGCCACCTTTGCTTCTTCCTGAGGGGCTGCAGGTTGCCGGCAATTTGTGATATACGCTTTCCCACTCTCCACCTTTCTTCACTCACACTCGGCATCCTCTGCTTCCCATGGACACAGTCTCTTGTCCAGAAACACCAGCCCGCACTGGCTGGCTCTCTGAGTGCCATTTGTTGGCTGCTGGTGTTGCTTTTTTTTTTTTTTTCCTGCTTCTTTCGATTTCTTGCTTGCCTCTCTTCACCTCCCCCTCCTTTCACCCAAGTGCCTGGCTCCATGCGCCATCTTTCCTTCTTCCTGAGGGGCTGCCAAGCTCCATTCAAGTGTGGAGCTGCTTCCCGGTCTGGGCTACTGTGCTGGTGTGATACCGGGGCTTTTGTTTGTTGGTTCCTCTGCTTCCCGCGGCCACAGTCTCTTGACTAGGAAGCACTGGCTGCTTGGATTCCACACACCCAAGCAGGCGGATCTCTGGGTGCCATTTTTTGGCTGCTAGTGTTGCTTATTTTTTCTGCTGCTTTTGATTTCTCACTTGCCTCTCGCCACCTCCCCCTCCTTTCACTCAAGTGCCTGGCTATTTGCACCATCTTTGTTTTTTCCTGAGGGGCTGCGGAGCTCCATTCGAGTGTGGAGCTGCTTCCCGGTCTGAGCTACTGCACTGGTGGGATCCCGGGGCTTTTGTTCGTTGGTTCATTTTGAATTGTTTGTTTGTTTTCTTTTCCTTTTCTTGAGTTGGAGGCCCTTTCTGGCCAGGCAGAGCTGCGTGGCAAGGAACTCCCCTTCAGCTTCCACAGACGTGCAGAGGGATCCCTGAGAGCATTTCTTTTTTTGTTGGTTTTTTTTTTCTTTTCTGTTCTTTTGGGGGCCTTTCTTGTTCCTTTTTTTCAATTTGTTTTGTTTTCTTTTCCCTCTTTTTCCCTTTTTGTCTTTCTTCATTGCTCAGTTTCTCATCTCTCTATATCTTCCTTCTCTTTCTGATCCCTGAATACCAGGCGTGGTATACCTCTATGCCTTCTAGCCAGGCTGTACTGCGACACCTGAGAACGACTTCCCCAGACCTCATAGCTGCATCGGTGGGATCCCTGGGAATTTTGCAGTTCTTTAAGCTTTCTGATTTTTTTTACTTTATTTTATTTTTATTTATTCATTCTTTTCTTTTCTTCCTCTTGCCCTTTCTGTTTTTCTCCATTTTATAGTCTCTCATCTCTCCATTCCAACAGCAAGCTCCCCTAGCATTCTTTTTTGTTTGTTTGTATGTTTTTGGCTCCTGTTCCTCTCTCCTCTCTCCCATATCCATCTTAGCTC
>NW_004444051.1:3622223-3629965 GCF_000243295.1 Trichechus manatus latirostris
AATCACTATAAAAAAAAAATTACTCAACATCCTCTATGTGATATATCCTCATCACCCCTCCCCCCCAGAAAATTTCATATGACTATAATCATGAGGGAGCAATCAAAGGGAGTCAGATTGTAGGACAATCTACATCAAAATTGGACTGAACTCTTTAAGAAACTCATGTTAATGTTAAACAATGTGGACAGACTATTAAGACGGTATGATAAAACTGATTTTAATGTTCTTATGTGTTTGAATTATACTGATATTGTGTATAAAAATGTTCTTACTCTCAAGAGATGCATGATAATGTATTTAGAGGTGAAGTGTAATAATGTCTGCAATCTACTTCTAAATGGTTACCGCCACTATCAACAAGGAGAGACATTCAAATAAACAGAGAGAGGTAGCAATTTTGACAAAGGTTAAAAATTAGTAAAACTAGTCAAAGATTCATTGGTGTTCATTGGGCTATAGTTCAGCTTTTCTTTAGAACTGAGAATTTTCAAAATAAAATGATGGGGCCTTAGGAAAAAAAAAACACCAAACAGAAAACAAAAACAATCAGTTGTTAATAAAATAGCACGGGGTCCTGAAATTCCATTTCTACTTAATGTTTCTGCACTTTGAGATATTGCCCTGATGTTAGTGTTACAAAGCACAAAAGAATTGTGTCCTTTTACATAGTTAATGTGATTATTTATTACGCCCACCATTTCTTGAAGAAAATGTGTTTAGTGGATGCTGAACGTTCTTTCTTACCCTTAGGTGAAAGATTTGAAACCAAACTGAACTGAAGTCATCTTGGAGAAGATTGTTTCCTTCCAGGGTTTCTCAGGGATCCTTGTGTGCAGTTCATTCATAGCCAGGTGTGTATTAATGACTTCATATTGTTTAGACGGTAAGTATAGAATAGATACGGCAGTAAGACATCTGGGAGTGAAATTTGTGGCATATGTGGCTATAAAAGTGTGAATATAAATGTGCATGTGCGGATAAGAGACAGAATACATGTATATATCAGTATATGATGTTTATAGCTGTAGCAAATTTAGATAGAGCTATTATAATTAAGAGTGTATTGAATAGCTTTAGATCATCTAGAGTGTGCCTGTCCTCACTCATACCTGATTTCCAAAGGTAGGAGAATGATAGGAAGATCAATACCACTCTAGCTGATTATAAGAGTCAGGAAAGATGAAGTTGAACATTTTCACAGACTAAATGACAATATAACAAATCAAAAACCTTCAGGTCAAATAAAAGGCAACCTAATTCCCACACCTCTGTGGATAGTGCTGAGGTCATTCCTCAGGCTCAAGGCAGAACTAGCAAACACAGATGCTGGCTAACATATTTCAACTCTTAATGCCACTTGAAGCTATTGTCCCCATATATCAAATCCTACCAGTCAGCAAAAGAAAAAGGCTGCTTTTTTTTTTTCTCCCCAGTTAACTTCCTTTTTAAATTTATTTTATAAGAAAAACCTTGGTATTTCTGTGTCAGTAATTAAAAACATCTGGAAATGTTTTTGGAAAAAGAAAGAATCATTACCTTGACCATCTGTTAAATGTATTTGAGCAGGTCTGACAGAATATTGCATTTGCTCTCGTCTTATAGCTTATAGCTTTATCAGGCTTAAAGGTCAATTGTGATGGTTTATTAAAGAAAAAGACAAGGGAATTTGCTTCACCTTTAAATCTTTCACATACTTTGCATCAAGCTATCTCCTCAAGACATATAACCCATTAAAGCAATTCTAACTACATTTGTGAATTATAAAACATGTACCAGTTTTTCTTCATTACAGAAGGATTTATTTTCCTTTGTAATTATTGAATATTAAACTATGATTATAACTGAAAATTGAGAAAAAACGATTGTTGACATGTACCTTGAATTTAACTATTTCAATCATTAATGTACAATGATATCCTTCCTGAATTATCAGTTTGCCGAAATAAATACTTCAATATTTTGCAGATACTAGCATCACTCAACAAAATCTACTACCAAATATGGAAAATGAGATCAACAGTCAATTTTTTTGCTTACATGTAGTTTTTTTTACAAAAATAATATGCCTCCAAATTAATGTTATGCCTCCAAATAAAAAGCTAATAATATTTATTTATTGAGTGCCTTGTGTCTCAAGCACAATACTAAGTGCTTTTCTAAGTAAATCACCTCTAACACTAAAGAAAACTTTAAAACTTATTATTTTTTGTGATTTTTTTTTTTTTTTTTTTGAGAATTAAGGCGTATGCACTGGCAAAAGAGTCTGAGAAGCAATGGCCAGAGACACAGGCAGACATCCAGGAGAAAGCCATGTAATGGGAGTCAGGAACAGAAAGCACTTTTAAGAAATCAAGAATGCCAACTGGGTCAAATGCTGCTTAGAGAATGAAATGACCCTGGCAAAGGTCCACTGGATTTCTGTCATGCAAGTCCTAGGTGGCTATTTCCAACTAACAGTGAGGACAAGAGCCATACTAGAGTAAGTTGAAGAATGAGGGCCACAGCTTGTTTCAATATGGAGAACTTCCTGTCCTTTAGCACAGTCTGACAATTAAAACATGCCTTCCTGTCAAGCCAATCCTGACTCATAGCAAGCCTACAGGACAGAGCAGAACTGCCCCATAGGGTTTCCTAGGCTGTCACTACGAGTCAGAATCAACTCAGTGGCAATGGGTTTGGTTTGGTTTAATCTTTACAGAAGCTGTCACATCTTTCTCCAGCTGAGCGGTGGGTTTGAACCACAAACCTTTCGGTTAGCAGCTGAGTCTTAACCACTGTGCCATCAGGGCTCCGTCTGACAGATAAGTAGTCTACTTCGGAGGCAATGTGTTTCCTTTCAGTGGAAACGCTCAAGGAATGCTGAATTATAAATTTTCAAGGCTGTTATGGCATGGATTTAAGTGACTGTTGGAAGGCAAGGAAGAAGGTGATATATTCAATAACCCTAAGGTCCCTGGGTGGTGCAGATGGTTTGTGCTCATCTACTAATCTAAAGTTTGGTGGTTTGAACCCACCCAGCAGCACCAAAGAAGAAAGGCCTGGCTATCTGCTCCCATAAAGATTACAGCCAAGAAAACCCTATAGAGCATTTCTAATCTGTAACACATGGGGTCACCATGAGTCATGATCGACTCTATGGCCACGCATTTGGTTTTGGTCTATGGTCCTTCCTTCTAGACCCTGAGAATCAATATTTCCAAATTTTACAGAATTTAGTCTTGTTAAGCCATAAATAGTATTATTATTAACAATGTATTATCACTAGTAAAGTGCTTTATAGATTATAGAAATTCATTTTTGTTTACAGTAGCTCATCTGATGCTCGCAACACTTCCAGAAAGTAGGTTAGCAGGCATTGACAGAAGAGCTGTTAAGTGGTAGAGCAAAAGCTCAATTCTAGATCTTCTAACTTCAGATGCAATACTCCTTACACTACATCATCATGGTTCACATTCTCTCTGACTCTTGCCTTTTTGACTCTGGGGTGGTGAAAGTTGTAGCCTGTGAGGTCCCAGGGGGAAGAAAAGCCTCTGTACACACACTGCTCTCTATTCTGTTGATATATATGTACATATGTTTGTGTGTGTATATATATATGCATATATATATATATATATATATATCATATGTGTGTGTGTCTGTGTATTTATATGTATAATATTAATCCACCAGCCCCTCCTTGGAAACCCTATGTGGCAGTTCTAGTCTGTCTTATAGGGTCACTATGAGTAGGAATCGACTTGATAGCAACAGGTTTGATTCTTTTGGTATAAAGATAAACTAGCTATTTATTATATTGCAAAGTTGTCCATATGGGATCTAAGAAGAAAACTGACATGGGAATGCATTCTATCTATCTATCACAGTCTATCTCTACAGTGGCCTGAGTATGTGATGTATATTGTTGAATTTGCTGTACATCCAAAGGTTCGTGGTCAGCCTTACAGTCTCAGACAATGGATTTCATTGATACAATGGTTGAACAAGGCCATTTTTAATTCCTCTTGGGAGACACATTGCACTTTGTTACTCACCTGTGTTACAATTAGCTGTGGCAATGAGCATTGGAAGTGATACGTGCCCATTCCAGGGCTGGCACATAAAAATATCCTCTGCACATTCCTCTGTGTTCTTTGCTCTTTTACTAGATTAAATGGGGAAAAAAAGTCCCAAATGATCTTAGAAACCAAGAGTTTAAATAAAGAGCTTTCATTCACCTGAATCCCTGAATTCAGGTACATAGAAGTCCACCTACAGAAATATTTACGTATCCAGTACTGTTACATTCATAAGAACAAAGTATTTATTCTTTTTTAACCATCATTTTTTGTCTATTAAATTAGTACATGTGCATCAATTTATCCATTATGAAATATCAAATAATATGCCATTAAGAAAGATAACATTTTATGTATGTATGACCAGCTATTCTTTCCTTGTAAGTAAAATAGTGGCAATGCCAAAAATGTCATGTATAAGGCCAAGAAGGCATGCTTTAGCTTACCAAAGTTTCTATTAGTCCCCCTAAAACTTCTCTAACTAAAAACATAATAAGGACTTCCAGCAACATGGTGCTCTAGGCAAAAGCACCACGCCGTCCCTCCACAGCAAAGATCCCAAAAAATAAGCCAAACAGCAATCCTGAAACCCTAAACATCAAATGAAGAGATAAAGAACTCAGCCAATCACCAAACGGAATAAGAAACTGACAGAGAACAGAGAGTGAGGAGACATACATGCAGAGGTCCCCTAACAGCTAAAACAGCACAGACCCGCCATCTTGGATTCCTATCAGAGACCAGCAAATTGGGGGCACGAGAAAGCAGCTTCACGGAGCTTCCAGAAGGAGACAGAACAACCAGTAACTGGCAATATATGCTTTCCTACCCCCCACACTTCTTCACCCACGCTCGGCCTCCTCTGCTTCCTGCAGCCACAGTCTCTTGGCTGGGAAGCACGGCTGCTTGCATTCCACCCGCCTGCAATGGCCAACTGCCTCACTGCCATTTGTTGGTTTCTGGTGTTGCCTTTTTCCACTTCTTTTGATTTCTCCCTTAACTCTCAACACCTCCCCCTCCTTTTGCTCAAATACCTGGCTCCGTGCACCATCTTTGCTTCTTGCTGAGGGTCTGAGGAGCTCTGCTCGAGTGTGGAACTGCTTCCGGGTCCGTGCTGTCACACTGGTGGGATCCCAGGGCTTTTTCTGTTTGTTTGTTTTGAATTATTTGTTTTCTTTTTCTTTTCTTGAGTTGGGATGCCGTTCTGGCCTGGCAGTGCTGCGCTGCTTAGGACCTACCCCCTCAGCTTGCGCAGATGTGCAGAAGGATCTCTGAGAGCATTTATTTTATTGTGTTTTTTTTTCCTGTTTTTTTTTGGGGGGATTTTCTTGTTTTTTTTTTTTATTTTTTTATCTGTTTTCCTTTCTTTTCCCTCTTTTCCCCTTTTGTCGTTCTTCATTACTCAGTTTCTCATCTCTCTATACCTTCATTCTCTTCCTGTCCCCTGAATAGCTGGTGCTGAGTGACACTGCTACAACTTCTAGCCAGGCTGTAGTTCAACACCTAGGAACAACTTCCCCAGACCTCATAGCTGCACCAGGGGGATCCCTGGGAGCTTTGACTTTGTTTTTTGATTTTTTTTTCCAATTTTTTCTGTATTAATTCTTTTCTTTTTTTCTTCTTCTTCACCTTTTTGTTTTTCTCCACTTCATAGTCTCTCATCTCTCCACTCCAATGGCAAGCCCTGCTAGCACTGTCTTTTGTTTGTAAGTTTTTGGCTCGTGTTCCTCTCTGCTCTCTCCCATGCCCATCTTAGCTCCACACATCACAGTCTCCCCCCTCCATCCTGCCTACCTGCACCGTGTGGTTAACTTCACACAGGCACAGCCTACTGTAACCTGCCATGCACTGATTACCGACCCGCCCAGGTGGCTGTAGTAAGTGCCAAAAACAACGCATCCGAGCAACTCCTCTTCATCTAGTCCGGCCCTGCTATACCATATCTGACTGACTGACCCTGCCAATTGGAGAAGGAGGCAAAAAGTATTGTGCCCACAGACGAGCAAACAACAAAGAACACACAGCCTGCCTGGTCAGACATAGCCAAATTAAAAAAAAAAAAAAGAAAAAAAAAAAGGATGAAACAAACAAATCTACAATAGATAAATGAGAAAAATAACTACTGAATGCCCCAAAGACAGCAGAAAGTGTCAAAACATTTACAAAAACAGGACAGGATGGTTGCAGCAGGCGTCCAAAATAAAACACCAGATGACTTTCCAGTAGAAGAAAAGGCACCAGAACTACCTGATAGGGAATTCAAATCTCTAATACTCAGAATTATCCAAGAGTTAAAGAAAAAAGCAGACAAAATGAGGAAAAAATAGACAAACTCATTGCAAATATAGACAAAAAAATGTAAGAATTCCGGAAAGTAATGCAGAAACAAAATGACAAAATAAATTCACAACTAGAAATTATACAAAAACAACAATTAGAAATCAAAAAGATAAACAACAAGTTTTCAGAAATGGACAGTGTCATAGAAGGGCTGATGAGCAGATTTGAAACCATAGAAGACAGGATCATCGGAATTGAAGACAACATTTGGATACAACTCTGTTCAAGAAAAACTGAGAAACAAGAAAGAAGAAAAATGAAGAGACCCTCAGAATTATGTGCGATACAGTCAAAAGCAAAAATTTTTGAGTGATCTGAGTTCCAGAATAGGGGGAGAAAACAGAAAACACAGAGAGGATCATTGAACAACTGCTGACAGAAAACTTCCCCAATATCATAAAAGATGAAAAGCAGGCCATCCAAGAAGCTCAATGAACCACATATAGGATAGACCCCAAAAGAAAATCACCAATGCATATCATAATCACACTTGTCAAAACCAAAGACATAGAAAGAAGCCTGAGAGCAGCTCGTGAAAAACAAGAAGTCATATACAGAGGAGAAACAATAAGACTAAGCTCAGATTATTTGGCAGAAACCATGCAGGCAAGAAGGCAATGGAATGACGTATATAAAACCTTGAAAGAAAAAAATTGCCAGCCAAGAATAATATATCCTGCAAAACTCTCATTCAAATACGATGGTGAAAATAGGACATTTCCAGATAAGCAGAAATTAAGGGAATATGTAAAAACCAAACGAAACTTACAAGAATTATTAAAGGGAGTCCTTTGGTCTGAGAACAAACAACTTAGCTCACAGGCTGAATCTAGGACACATGATCATGCCAGCCAGATACCAATCTAGGAAATGAACTCTCAAGAAATATCCAAAACCAAAAGATATACAATAGGGAATCACAGCAATTAATCTGTGAATGACAACAACACGGGAACAATTAAAGAGGAAATAAACAGTGTAGGTATAGAATCTCCTGATGGAGAGGAAAGCAAGGCAATACCAAGTAATAATAGACTGCTTCAAACTTAGAAAGATAAAGCTAAATTTCACGGTAACCACAAAAAAAGTTAACAAAAAAACTCATAAAAATAAAGAGGAAAAACATAAAGTCTCAGTAAAACCAAAACCTACAAAAACAAAAGAAATGAAAAAAAAACAAAAAAACAATCCCACAGACAAAGGGAATTCAGAACAGGAGAGTAAGAGGAACAAACAGAACATCAATGCCACACACACACAAAAAAAAGCACTACAAAATGACAGCAACAAACTCACATCTATCAATAATTACACTGAATGTAAATGGACTCAATGCACCCA
>NW_004444051.1:3631218-3633024 GCF_000243295.1 Trichechus manatus latirostris
GGTCTCTTAACTGGGAAGTGCCGGCTGCTTGGATTCCACACACCCAAGCGGGCAGCTCTCTGGGTGCCATTTGTTTGCTGCTAGTGTTGCTTTTTTTTTCTGCTTCTTTTGATTTCTCACTTGCCTCTCACCACCTCCCCCTCCTTTCACTCGAGTGCCTGGCTCCGTGAGCCAGCTTTGCTTCTTCCTGAGGGGCTTCAGAGCACAGGCAATTTGGGATATACGCTTTCCCACTCTCTACCCTTCTTCACCCACACTCGCCCTCCTCTGCTTCCTGCGGACACAGTTTCTTGTCCAGAAACACCAGACTGCACTAGCTGGCTCTCTGAGTGCCATTTATTGGCTGCTGGTGTTGCCTTTCTTTTTTTGTTTTTCCCTGCTTCTTTTGATTTCTTTCTTGACTCTTGCCGCCTCCCCCTGCTTTCGCTCGAGTGCCTGGCTCCATGCCCCATCTTTGCTTCTTCCTGAGGGGCTGCGGAGCTCCATTTGAGTGTGGAGCTGCTTCCCAGTCTGGGCTACTGCGCTGGTGGGATCCCGGGGCTTTTGTTTGTTTGTTCGTTTTGAATTGTTTGTTTTTTTTCCTTTTCTTGAGTTGGGAGCCCTTTCTGGCCACACGGAGCTGCGTGGCAAGGAACTCCCCTTCAGCTTCCACAGACGTACAGAGGGATCCCTGAGAGCATTTCTTTTTTTGTTGGTTTTTATTTTTTCTGTTCTTTTGGGGGGGCCTTTCTTGTTCTTTTTTTTTTAATTTGTTTTGTTTTCTTTTCCCTCTTTTTCCCTTTTTGTCTGTCTTCATTGCTCAGTCTCTCATCTCTCTATATCTTACTTCTCTTTCTGATCCCTAAATACCAGACGTTGTATACCTCTACGCCTTCTAGCCAGGCTGTACTAAAACACCTGAGAGCGACTTCCCCAGACCTCATAGCTGCATCAGTGGGATCCCTGGGAACTTTGTGGTTCTTTAATCTTTCTGATTTCTATTTATTCATTCATTTGTTTTCTTCTTCTTCCCCTTTGTGTTTTTCTCCATTTCATTGTCTCTCATCTCTCCATTCTAACAGCAAGCTCCCCTAGCATTCTTTTTTGTTTGTTTGTATGTTTTTGGCTCCTGTTCCTCTCTCCTCTCTCCAATATCCAACTTAGCTCCACACATAACAATCTCCCCGCTGCATCCTGCCTACCTGCATTGTGCACTTGACTTCACACCACCAAGCAGCACAGGCACGGCCTACTGGAACCTGCCCTGCACTGACTACTGACCCACCCTGGTGGCTGTAGTAAGTGCCACAAACAACCTGCCCCAGTAATTCCTCTTCAGCTAGAACTGCCCTGCTGTACTATATCTGAGTGACTGACCCTGCCAGTTGGAGAAGGAGGTGAAATGTATTGAGTGCAAAGAAAACCAAACAACAAAGAACACAAGTCTGCCTGCTCAGACATAGTCAATTTTTTTTTAAAAAGGGATGAAACAGACAAATCTACAATCAATAAAAGAGAAAAATAACTACTGAATGCCCCCAAAACAGCAGACAATATCAAAACATTTACAAAAACTGGACAGGATGGTTCTAGTAGGCGTCCAAAATAAAACACCACATGACTCTACTGTGGAAGAAAATGCACTAGAACTACCTGATAGGGAATTCAAATCTCTAACACTCAGAATTCTCGAAGAACTTTGGCAAAAAGCTGACAAACATGAGGAAAAAATAGACAAAATCATGGAAAATACAGACAAAAAATTCGAGGAATTCAGGAAGATGGTGCAGGAACAAAATGCCAAAATAAATTCACAACTAGAAATTA
>NW_004444051.1:3646349-3657763 GCF_000243295.1 Trichechus manatus latirostris
AAATTTTTGAAATGGTGTATCTTTGGCTATGTATATTTTCATCAAAAAAAAAAATTTCAAGAAGGGAGAGTGTCGACATGTCGTGGGGTTGTTAACCAATGTCATAAAACAATATGTGTACTGACTGTTTAATGAGAGACTTTGTTCTGTAAACCTTCACCTAAAGTACAATAAAAAAGAGAAAAAATATAACTAAGTTTTTAAAGATATGCATGATATGTAAACCTTACCTTGAGTCTTCTCCAAAATTCCACATTTCCAAGTACATTGCTACCCTTCATATCTTATACTGAAATTTTGAAGCTTCAATGAAATAAATGTGTATGAAATGTCACAACATAATAAAAATGCTATGTAGTGAACATAAATTTAGAGCAAAGGGAACTGGATGTATTAAGTATTTAATAACATCAGGCTAAGATGTCTGGATATATTCCTTTCACAATGGGAATAATCTTGTCAATGACACCATAATAATCTTAGTCATTAATATAAATTTTCTGTATCTGATACAGTCCTCAGATGGACACTACCAACATTTGTTTTTGAGATTATTTTACCATGCTTCCACTGGCTAACCATTCCCATCTTGATTAATCCTTCCTTTGTTTATACATAGGAATAACCTTATTAAAGTCACTATGATGTCTCACTGATCCAAAGCACTTTGTTCTAACTGATTATAATTTGCTTTTGCATTTTAATTGAAAGTTAATTGATTTCCTTTTTCTAATTTCTTGGGGAACAGGGAGATCTTCAAGTTTAGACAAATAATTTAAGCTAAGAATCTGTGGCCTTGCCGAAGTCTTCAGGAAGTTTTTACTGTAAAGTCCAAAAATTAATAATGGGAGTTTCTATTCCATAGATTTTGGAATCCTATTCTTCTATTGATTTCTCTTGAGGAGTCATTACTGTGAACTCCTGAAGTCCATGCTGGTTGTCAGTTGTCACCTTAGCCTACTAATCAGCCAAAGCATTTCACTTTGGAACCTTGCTGATGAACTCTTGCAACAGTTAAAATTCTCCATATTTTTGTCACTTAAGCTTTGTCTGAAACTGCCTTGCCCAAGCATGGACATAAGTAGTCCCTCAATTCCCCAAAGCACAACTTACAGGAAGTAATCTATCATACAACTTTAATGGTGGCAGGGGAATAACAAAAGTGAAATGCACAGAGTGATTACTACTACTGTGATGTGTCATCTGAGTCTAGCTAAGGAAAGGGGCAATCCTTTAATTCACCACTTCAAATCTACCTCTCTCTTTTCCTGCCCTAAATGGTTGATATAGGACTAGCCATTCCCCTTCTATGGAAGCACTCATCCCAAAACAAAGAGTTTGGAGATGGCTTTCAAATAGAGACTTATGCGTATTTCCAGATGTCTGCCCTATTCTGTCTTGAATTTTTGTGCTATGCTAAGTCCTTGTCATGGATTGAATTGTGTCCCCCAAAAAATGTGTGTAGCAACTTGGCTAGGTCACGATTCCCAGTATTGTATGATTGTGTTATCTGATGTGATTTCCTTATGTGTTGTAAACTCTACCACTATGATGAGATTATGTGATCTCCACATGTGTTGTAAATTCTATCACTGTGATGAGGTTATACTGATGAGGTTGACAAGATTAGTGTCTTAATGCAATCTCTTTTGAGATATAAAAAGAGAGAAGTGAGCAGAGATACATGGGAACCTCATACCACCAAGAAAGCAGTGCCGGGTGCAGAGCGCGCCCTTTGGACCTGAGGTTCCTGCTCTGAGATGCTCCCAGACCAAAGGAAGACGGATGAGATGTGGACTTTCCTCCAGAGCCGATGGAAAAAGCATTCCCCTGGAGCTGATGCCCTGAATTTGGACTTGTAGCCTACTGGACTGTGAGAGAATAAATTTCTCTTTGTAAAGCCATCCACTTGTGGTATTTCTGTTGGAGCAGCACTAGATGACTAAGACAGTCCTGTACATTTTCTTTTCACAGTTTTCCCCCAAGATGAGATTAAAAAGAAGTTCAAATCATCAAGTACTGTACTTTCATTCCAATTCTACCACATAATTCTTATGTACAGAGAGTATTTAAATACAACTTTCTTCTTTAACTTCCCTTGTTTTCATTCTAAACATGAATCACTTTCTTACAGTTGGCAGCTTCCAGGTGGCTCTGACCCTTTCATGTTGTCAACTGAAAGTGTTGTTTGGGATCAATTCTGTACTAGCAAAAAGTCTGTCCACTGATCCATGTGACCATCTACATCTCTCGTTCTCCAAGGATTCCAGCTCATGGATCTGGGAGTGAAGTTTATTTAAGGGTAGTCAAAAGTTACTAGGAAAACCATAGACTGCTCAAATGCCCATATATTTTAAACATCACTATTGAAAATGCATGTGGTGTGTGTATGCAAGACAGAATATAATTTAATCTTTCTTTAAAGGACGAGGAAAGGAAAATATTTTAATATCATTGTACTTTACTGGTGGAAAAATCACTGTTCCCTGAAATGTTACATAATGTTTTGTGTAAAATGAGTAACTTTACCAGAAAGATACTAAGGTAATTTGGAGTCATTATACTCCATACATACTCAGATTCTTCTAATTCTAATTTGTCCTTTCCTGGTAGTCAGCAAGAACTTAATGCTTTACTCAAAGAGGTGATTTCTTTTCAGTAAATTAAATCAATTTCCATTTGTTCTGGGTCTAGGAAATTTTATTTTCTCTTGTCTTTATTCAATTTTCAATTCATTCTTCCCCGAGCACAGATCAATGTCTTCCTTTGATTTCATGGCAGGTATTCCTATTTTCTTTTGCATTACGGTAGAGTCAGAAAAAAAAAAAAAAAAAAAAAAAAGAAAAACATTATATTTAACATCACTCCAAGCTTTGAAGCTATAGTGGTGCAAAGTAAATTAATACCAGACCATTTTTAACTTTGTGGAAAATATCAAAAGATTAATATTCAAGTAGAGGAATACATTAGGGGCAATAATTAGAGCCCTTTGTTTGGGCTTATCATTTCAGCATAATATCATGGAACAGAAGTAATATAACCCAAGAAAAAGTAAGTATTCATGTCTTAACTCTCAGAAGAACTTAGATTACAGTGTTGGTTTTATTAAGATTCTATTCCTCTGTTCCTAGCATTGGTTTAGATTTGGAATTGATGCAATGACTCCAAAAGAGCTCTACATATGGCCTGGCAGAGATCATAGAGTCATTCTACCAAGAAACCAAACACTAAGATGAAATTCAGATTTATCTTTTGTACCTGCCCTAATAGAACCCTGTTGCCATTGAGTCGATTTTGACTCATAGTGACCCCATAAAACAGAGTAGAACTGCCCCATGGGGTTTCCAAGGAACAGCTGGTGGATTCGAACTGGTTAACAGTTGAATGCTTATAGAAAATATGCATGCATACTTGTGATCATATTTATCAAAACACTGGTAAATAAATGAAGATTTCTGTTCTCAAACTCTCCCCCTTATGTTATATTATGGATTGAATTGTGTCCCCCAAAGATGTGTGTCAAGTTGGCTAGGCTAGGATTCCCAGTTTTGTATGATTGTCCTCCATTTTGTGATCTGATGTAATTATCCTGTGTGTTGTAAATGTTAACCTTTGTGATGTTAATGAGGCAGGACACAATCTATAGAATTAGGTTGTATGTTGAGTCGATCTCTTTTGAGATATAAAACAGAGAAGTGAGCGGAGAGGATAGGGATATCGCTGCCACCAAGAAAGAAGAGCTGAGAGCAGAGCATATCCTTTGGGCGCTGGGTCCTTGGGCTGAGAACCTCCTAGACCTGAAGAAGATTGACATGAAGACACATGGATATCTCCAAGGAACATCAGGCCTACAGTTGTAGAAAGGAGATAAGAACCTTCCCCCAGAGCCAACAGAGAAAGAAAGCCTTCTCCTAAAGCTGGCACCCTGAATTCAGATTTCTAGCCTCCTAAACTATGAGAGAATAAATTTCTGTTTGTTAAAATTATCTACTTGTGGTGTTGCTGTTATAACAGCACTAGATAACTAAGACACATTATATCAAGTGGTTTATTCCTTTTCGCTCTCTCCATTTTCCCACACCCCACAACCCCACTTACCATCTAGAATTATTTGCACAGGCATTATGAAAATAGAACCTTCAAGTTTGCTCTATTGTTGAAAGAGGTTATTTATTTTTCATCAATTCAATCAATATCCCATCAATTCCAAGTTTTCTATTACAATTGTTTAATTTATAATATAACCCTCATTTTACATAAATAAAAGCTAATCCTTAACAGTGTTTACCTAAAGAGAAAACAATCAACTAAAAGTATAAAATTAGCATCAAACGACAGAGTGCAAAATTAAATGGATTTTTGAAAATCAGAATTCTATTATACCATTTGATATGTCTGCACAG
Source organism: Trichechus manatus latirostris (assembly GCF_000243295.1). Taxonomy (NCBI): domain Eukaryota; kingdom Metazoa; phylum Chordata; class Mammalia; order Sirenia; family Trichechidae; genus Trichechus; species Trichechus manatus. The sequence continues at coordinate 3,650,753 of NW_004444051.1, forward strand.
TGCTAGGGAAAAACTACTCTAAGGACTTTATGTCAGAGCCTTAAATCAGAGGGTATTATGAATTTACAGACTAATCCAGGTGTCAGGGAGTAGTTATGAGAGGGACCAAGAGCTAAAATGTTTGGACATGTACTTCAGTAGTTTGAAAGCCACTTTAAAGTCCTCTAGAATGAATTTACAATTGCACAGTTTTTAACTGAGACCCTCTTAGAGCAATAGTGCTAAAGCACTTTACATTCAATGCAGTCACATTAATGAAAAGTATGACAATAGAGTGAATAATTGCAAAACTCCAATCCATGCAGGTGGAAAAAGTGTATCTCATGTTTATATAATATGAAATATCCACATATTTCAGATAAATGCACTAAGCACTTAATTAATGCTCAATAATTTAATTGATTGTCACTCCAGTGCGTGACAGGCTTGTCGATATTCAGCATTAACTGACCAAAAATATGGGTGATTGATATTTTCACGTTTTATCAGCAATTCTATGTGATTTTAAAACTCACTCTATTGTTTTTTTGAATTTACGTCTGCAGTTGCCCTTGACTTTCTTTTTTTTAACTTCAGATAACTAAAATGGAGAGAAACACAAACTAGTGTCTAAGAAAACCTCCAAGGTATTTGATTCTATAGCTTTTCCAAAACATGAAAGCCAAGGACAATTATGGCTTAATTCATTTCCATCACTGAGTGTATTCTTTATTTGTTGATATTAAAACACATACAATAATCCAAAATTTTCTTGTGGAACGTCCTTCTAAGATGCCAGAACATTTTTAAAGAAAAATAATTTCGATAGAACTCTCATTCAGATGAAGAGAGTGTCAAACTTAAAGAACAGAAAGTAAATAGAGTAGACCAAATGGTTCTAAGCTTTCACAGCTCAATATCAGACCTGCTTGAATGGAATAAACATGTCAGATCAAGACATATATCTCAGTTTATGTAAATGAGCACCTGGTAAGCAAATAAGTTTTTCAGAACAGATTCTCATTAAGTATTTCATTTAAAAAGTGATGTTATTTTTCAGGGTTATGTTAAAATTACATATATGTATATATATATATACACACACACATACGTGCATACATAAACACGCACATACATGAGTGTACGTGTGTGTGTTACCAATTGGCAACACCACCTACCTTCAGATAACAAAATTGATTAAGGAAAAGAACTAAATCAATCTCTAATTCTTTACTATGACATATTTCTTCAGAGTCAAGGCAAAGTTTTGACTTATTGACCTGGTTGATTTATTTCATCAGGAAACTTCTCAAAGTAAAGCAGGAAAGACTGGTCACATTTCAAGGAGTGAGGCTTTTTATCTGATCAACAGCCTTGAAAATCTTTTTACTTCAAATAATTAGCCACCTTAGATAAAGAAGGATTATAATTTCATCCTTAAATCTCTGGAAATAGATAGAGTATGTCTTGGGCATGATGTCGTTGCTATAGGTGTTCTTAAATTTGTAAAACTATTTGTTTTTGTTCAATGTTTTGGTGATTATTTGAATGATCAAGATTATTGTGTTACTGCATTACATTTTGAAATTTCAGGTTATAGTTTAAAAACCCTCTCCCATTTCAGTTGATCATCTAGAAAAGTTTTGGACATTTCAACTGTCCAGATACGCAGTAACTTAGGATTTTGCAACAATCAAATGTGCAACTGCGTTGCAAGTTGCATATGAAGATAAGCAACCACTTATTTGTGACTTAATGTCTGAATTCCATCTGAGTGGTGAAAACTAACTAACATGCTGTTAACAGGTACAAATTTGAATCCAATTTCTTAAGAAGGAGAATAAAGAATGCCATGTTATGAGAAACATTACTTTTTAAATAAAGAAAGTAGCATTTTTTAGTTCCATTGACCCCTGACTCTGATTGGATGAATATTTCGTTTCAACCAGATACACACCCAAGCTATCTTTAAGGTAATAGAGAAGCTATAGGTAAAGAAAGGGATTAACATAAATTTAGAATTTGACTAATACTGCAAGAGGTGATAATAAAATGACATTTATAATTGTTTAAAAATCTTATAAATATTTGCCACAGCTTAAAGAGACCAAAGCATCACTCAGTTCTACTCCTTCCTTTGTGCACTCCATTCTCTCCATCACCTTCCTGTCTCACATACTCCCCCAAATCAAAGCCGAATTTTTAGTAGATCTTCAGATGTGTCCAACTGATTTAGTATCAGAAAGAACAGAGAATAACATGCATTCGAAAATGGATGAGGGAAAAGAAAAAGCATAAAAAAGATAAACTAGCTCTGCTAATGTATCATATGTATTCCTTCTTCATAATTAAAGACAAATGTAGGGTTGGAAATAAAAAGAATTGTATTATGGGTGAATGTGATGCTTAGACAAATTATTATTATTATTATTACTTACCGAGGAGCACTTGTGGCACAGTTGTTAAGTATTTGGCTACTAACTGGAAAAGGAGCCCAGGTGGCCCAATGGTTAACTGAAAGTTAGGTGGTTCCAATAGACCAGCAGAAAAAAGATCTGGTGAACTGCTCCCATAAAGACTGCAGCCTAGGAAACTCTATAGGTCAGTTCTACTCTATCCTATAGGGTCACTGTGAGTTCAAATTGACTCGCCAGCAAACAACAACAACAGCAACTAACTGAAAGTTTGGCAGTTCAAATCCAGTGGAGAAAAACCTGGCTATCTTCTCCCATAAAGATAACAGCTTGAGAAACGCTGAGGAGCAGTTCTGCAGTCGTATAAAGTTGCTATCAGTCAGAAACTGGTCAGCACACAACAACACAACAACAAAAATAATTCACAGCAGGCTGAATAGTTGGGAAGACTGTTATAAGAAGATGAATATCAAACATAGTATATGAGATGATGTTGACAGAAAGTGGCATTCAGGTTTACCTGTGATGAAAGTGGAACTTCCTGGCTATGACTTATTCTTGGCATAAAAAATAAGAGCTGATGATTAAGCACTGATTTCTATTTCAGTAAGAATTTCAAGTTAATTTAGGACACTTTCAGTTGGAGTTTCACCATTTTTAGTAACAGTGAGGTGCTGACTCTATGGCAAGAAGTGATTCACAATACTCTTCTAAATCTCAGTGAGTCCCAATTAAGGAGAAACATAATTAAAGTCTGACATCAGATGTAAAAGTTCTCTTGAAACTTCTGGGCAACATGGTGCTATAGGTAGAAGCACCACACTGTCCCTTCACAGCAAAGATCCGAAAAACTAAGTCAAACAGAGTCACACATTAATCCTGAAACCCTAAGCATCAAATGAAGAGATAAAGTACTCAGCCAAGCACTGAATGGAATAAGAAACTGACTGAGAACAGTGCACGAGGAGAGATGCATGCAGACGTGCCCTATCAGCTAATGCAGCACAGATCTGCCATCTTGGACTCCTATAGGAGATCAGCAAACAGGGGGTATGAGACAGCAGCTTCATGGAGCTTCCAGCAGGCTACAGAACAAAGGGAAACCAGCGAAATGTGCCTTCCCATCCCCACCCTTCTTCACCGCTACTCAGCCTCCTCTGCTTCCTGTGGCCACAGTCTCTTGGCTGGGAAGCACTGGCTTTACCCCAGTGTCACTTGGGTTCCACCTGCCTGCACTGGCCGGCTCCCTGAGTGCCATTTGTTGGCAGCTGGTGTTGTTTTTTTCTGCTTCTTTAGATTTCTTCCTTACCTCTAACCACCTCTCCCTCCTTTCTCTCAAATACCTGGCTCCATGTGCCATCTTTGTTTCTTCCTGAAAGGCTGCAAAATACCACTCAACTGTGAAACTGCTTCCACGCCCATGCTGCCACACTGGTGGGACCCCCTGGGGCTTTTCTTTGTTTGGTTCTTCTGATTAGTTCTGTTTTGATTAGTTTGTTTGTTTTCTTTTTCATTTCTAGGCTTGGGAGCCACTTCTCACAGCTTGGGAGCTACTCCCTTACTCTGCACAAAAGCACAGTGAGATCTGTGGGGGCATTTCTTTTTTCTTTTTTTTCGTTTTTTGTTTGTTTGTTTGTTTTGTTTTCTTCTCTTTTTCCCTTTTTGTCTTTCTTGATTTCCAGTTTCTCGTCTCTCTGTACTTACCTTCTCTTCCCATCTCCTGAATACCTGGCACTTGTGACACCTCTACCCCTTCTAGCCAGGGAGTACTTCACAGCCTGGGAGCAACGACCCCAGTCCTAGCAGCCACAACGGTGGGATCCCTGGGGGCTTTTTTTTTTCCCTACAATTTTTATTTATTCATTTTTTCTTTTACCCTTTTTCTTTTGGTTTTCTCCATTTCTCAGCCTCTCATCTCTGAACTCCAATAACAAGCTCCCTTAGCACTCCTTTTTGCTTGTGTGTATGTTTTTGGCCCCTGTTCCTCTCTCCTCTCTCTCTTCTTTCCCATACCATCTCAGTTCCACACTTCACAATCTCCCCCCTCCTTCCTGCCTAATTGCTCCGTATGCTGAACATCACACTTCCAAACAGCATAGGCCCAGCCTACCAGAACCTGCCCTGCACTGATTCCTGGTCCACCTTGTCAGCCCTAGTACGTGCCACAAACAACCCATCCCAGCAACTCCCCTTCAGCTGCGCCTGCCCTGCTGTACCATATCTGAGTGAGTGACCCTGCCCATTGGAGAAGGAGGTGAAAAGTATCATGCCCAGAGATGATCAAACAACAAAGAACTCACAGCCCACAGGCTCAGACATAACAAAAGGAAACAAAAAAGCAGGATATAACAAATAAATTTACAATCAATAAACAAGGAAAATAACTACTGAATGCCCTGAAGACAACAGACAATATCAAAACATACACAAAAACAGGATAGGAAGGTTCCAGTAGGCATCCAAAATAAAACACCAGATGACTTCCCAGTAAAAGGAAAGGTGCTAGCACTACCTGATAGGGAATTGAAAACTCTAATATTCAGCATTATCCAAAAGTTGAAGCAAAAAGCAGACAAAAATGAGGAAATAATAGACAAATTCATGGAAAATACAGACAAAAAAATGGAAAATTCAAGAAAATAATGCAAAAACAAAATGCTAAAATAAATTCACAACTAGAAATCATACAAAAACAACAGTTAGAAATCCAGAAGATAAAAAAACGAGACTTCAGAAATGGACAGTGTCATGGAAGGGCTGAGGAGCAGGTTTGAAACGAGTGAAGACAGAATCAGTGAAATTGAAAATTAACACTTAGATACAACTCTGTTAAGAGGAAAAATAAAAAAAAAGAACAAAGAAAAATGAAGAAACACTGAGAATTATGTGGGATACAATCAAAAGCAAAAATCTGTGAGCGATTGGAGTACAAGAACAGGGGGAGAAAACAGAAAATACAGAGAGGATCATTGAACAACCGGTGGCAGAAAACTTCCCCAATATCATGAAAGATGAAAACTGGCCATCCCAGAAGCTCAAGGAATCCCATATAGGATAGACCCCCAAAGAAAATCACCAAGGCATACCATAAGCACACTCGCAAAAAACAAAGACGAAGAATCTTGAGAGCAGCTCCTGGAAAACAAGAAGTCACATACAGAGGAGAAACAATGAGACTAAGCTCAGATTATTTGGCAGAAACCATGCAGGCAAGAAGGCAATGGGATGACGTATATAAAACCTTGAATGAAAAAAAATTGCCAGCCAAGAATAATATATCCTGCAAAACTCTCATTCAAATATGATGGTGAAATTAGGACATTTCCAGATAAACAGAAATTAAGGGAACATGTAAAAACCAAACCAAACTTACAAGAAATATTAAAGGGAGTCCTTCGATCTGAGAACAAACAACTTCAGCTCACAGGCTGAATCTAGGATGCATGATTGTACCAGCCAGAAACCAACCTAGGAAATGATCTCTTATGGACTATCCAACACCAAAAGAATTACAACAGTGAACCAGAAAGCTTCATCTGTAAATAACAACAGCATCAGAATAATAAAAGAGGGAATAAACGTTGTATGTATAGAACCCTCTAATGGAGATGAAGGCAAGGCAATACCAAGTAATAATAGACTGGTTCAAACCTAAGAAGATAAGGGTAAATTTCAAAGTAACCACAAAGAAGGTTAACAAACCTACTCATCAAAATAAAGAAGAAAACATAAAGTCTCAGTAAAAACAAAACCTACAAAAACAAAATAAATGAAAAAAAAAAATCACAAACAAAAAGAATTCAGCACAGGAGAGTAAAAGGAACAAAGAAAATGTCAGCACCACAAAAAAAACCAAGCACTATAAAATGACAGCAATCAACTCACATCTATCAATAATTACACTGAATGTAAATGGACTTAATGCACCCATGAAGAGATGGAGAGTGACAGAATGGTTAAAGAAAACAGGATCCATCAATATGCTGTCTACAAGAGACACATTTTAGAAACAAAGAAGTAAATTAATTAAAAATCAAAGTGTGGGAAAAATATATCAAGCAAACAACTACCAAAAAAGAGCAGGAGTGGCAAAACTAATCTCAGATAAAATAGACTTTAAAACAAAGTCCAACATAAAAGACAAAGAAGGATACTATACAATGATTAAGGGGACAATCCTCATGAAGACATAACCACAGTAAACATCTACACACAATGACAGGGCCCCAAAATACATAAAACAAACTCTAATAGCACTGAAAAGAGAAACTGACATTTCCACAATAATAGTAGGAGACTTCAATACACCACTCTTGGTAAAGGACAGAACATCTAGAAAGAAACTCAACCAAGGTACAGAAGACCTAAACAGCACAATCAGACAACTTGACTTCATAGACATACATAGAACACTACACCCAACAGCTGCAAAGTACACACGTTTTTCCAATGCAGATGGAACATTCTCCAGAATAGACAACATCTTAGGCCACAGAGCAATCCTCAACAAGATCCAAAACACTGAGATAATACAAAGTATCTTCTCTGACCACAATGCCATCAAGGTAGAAATTAACAACAGGAAGAGCAAGGAAAAAAAAAATCAATTACATGTAAA
>NW_004444051.1:3658164-3659867 GCF_000243295.1 Trichechus manatus latirostris
GGATAAATTTCTAGAAACACATTACCTACCCAAACTAAAACAAAGTGATGCTGAAAATCTGAACAGATTCATAACAAGAGAAGAGACTGAAACGGTAATAAAAAAACTCCAAACAAAAAAAAGCCCTGGCCCAGATGGCTTCACTGGAGAATTTTACCAAAATTCAGAGAAGAGCTTACACCAGTACTACTCAAACTATTTCAGAACATAGAAAAGGAAGGGATACTTCTGAATTCATTTTATAAGCCAGCATAACCCTGATACAAAAACCAGGCAAAGACACCACAAAAAGGAAAATTACAGACCAATCTCTCTCATGAATGTAGATGCAAAAATTCTCAACAAAATTCTAGCCAATAGATTTCAGCATCATATCAAAAAATTAATACACCACAACCAAGTAGGATTCATACCAGGTATGCAAGGATGGCTCAACATTAGAAAATCAATCAACATAATCCATCACATAAAGAAAAGTAAAGAATCACATGATCATCTCAATTGATGCAGAAAAGACATTCGACGAACTCCAACATCCACTCCTGATTGAAACTCTCAATAAAATAAGTGTAGAAGGAAAATTTCTCAACACAGGAAAGGGAATCTATGCAAAATCAATGACCAAAAGCATTCTTAATGGAGAGAAGCTGAAAACATTCCCCTGGAGAACAGGAACAAGACAAGAATGACATTTATCACCACTCCTATTTAACACTGTGCTGGAAATCCTAGCTAGAGCAATAAAGCAAGAAAAAAAAAAAAAATAAAGTGCATCCAAATTGGTAATGAGGAAGTTAAATTGTCCCTGTTTGCAGATGATATGATACTATACATAGAAAACCCTAAAGACTCCACGAGAAAACTACTGGACCTAATAGAAAGATTCAGGAATGTAGCAGGATATGAGATAAACATACAAAAATCAGTTGGATTCCTATACCCAATAAAAAGAATGATGAAAAGGAAAACAGTACCATTTCTAATAGCCCCTAAAATAATAAAATACTTAAGAATAAATCTAACTAGGGTTGTAAAACACCTACACAAAGAAAATTACAAAACACTACTGCAAGAAACCCAAAGGGATGTACATAAATGGAAAAACATACCATGCTCATGGATAGGTCGACTCAACATACTGAAAATGACAATTCTACCCAAAGCAATTTACAAATACAATGTAATCCCAATCCAGATACCAACAACATTCTTTAAAGAGATGGAAAAATTAATCATTAACATTATATGTAAAGGGAAAAAGTCCCAGATAAGTAAAGCTCTACTGAAGAAGAAGAAAAAAAGTAGGAGGACTCGCCCTACCTGACCTTAGAGCCTGGTAGTCAAAACAGCCTGGTACTGGTACAATGACAGATACACTGACCAATGGAACAGAATTGAGAACCTGGATATAAATCCATCCACCTAAGGTCACCTGATCTTCTACAAGGGTCCAAAGTCCATTAAATGGGGGAAAAAACAGTCTTTTTAACAAATGGTGTTGGCCAAACTGAATGCCCATCTGAAAAAAATGAAACAGGACCCATACCTCACACCACATACGAAAACTAACTCAAAATGGACCAAAGACCTAAATATAAAGCCAAAAACTATAAAGTTCATAGAAGAAAAAATAGGATCAATGCTAGAGGCCCTAATACATGGCATTAACAGGATACACACCATAACCAACAACACACAAACCC
>NW_004444051.1:3661570-3668191 GCF_000243295.1 Trichechus manatus latirostris
GTTTGATGAGAAGCCTCGGGGGCAGTGAATTGAAGATAATGGCGATGGAATAGTTTGGAAAAGAATAGTGAGAATAGCAGCACAACTGGAAGAATGTAATCGATGTCACTGAATTGTACACGTAAAAACTTTCAAAATGGTGTAACTTTGGCTATGTATATTTTCACCAAAAAAAAGGTCCTCCAAGGTTGAGAAGGGAGAGTGTTGACTTGTCGTGGGGTTGTTAACTAATGTCATAAAACAATATGTGTACTGACTGTTTAATGAGAAATTATTTGTTCTGTAAACCTTCATCTGAAGTATAATAAAAAAAATTTAAAATAAGTTTTCTTGCATATGGGTCTTACTATGCTAACAGCTATGATGACATTATCCCTATCTACGGGGTCTTAGTTATTTAAAAATTCAGTTGACATTAACCATTTTCCATCAATTCGATTCTGCCTCATGTAGAACCCATGTGTGTCAGAGTAGACTTATGCTTCATAGAGTTTTCATTGGCTGATTTTTCAGAAGTAGATAACCAGGCCTTTCTTCCAAGGCACCTCTGGGTGGATTCGAAAACACCAACCTTTTGGTTATCAGCCGAGTGCCACCCAGGGAACTTAGTTTACACTAGTGTTCCTGAAATTTGGAAAACACTTAAGAAGAGTAGAGGATGTCATTGAATAATGTCACTCCATAAACACAAACCCCTACAATAGGATTGTATTGTATAAGTCTGCCTGAGACTATATTGTAAAAAGAAACTGTCTGTCTTTGGCTTTCTCTCACCTTCTGTTCTAGACTCCATTTTATTTTTCATCTACTAGAACCACAGAAGACCAGAAAGTCTTGTGTTACCTTCTAATAAAAATAGCTAGCAGCAACAGAATCTTACTGAGGTCAGATCTCATTAAGGTTGGATCTTCCCTACAATGCTACATCTCCAGAGAGCAGGTGATGTCACATAGGTCTGGGAAGGATACCAATCTCAATACATGAAAGATTTTCAAATAGCATGAGGGAGATGCCATGAAATGATGTTGATAACCATGAGCTCCAGCTAGGCTATAAGTGGGACAAATAAATAACACTATTCTCCCTGAAGGGTTAATTTAAGTTAGGTAAAATTCCGATCAGACCTAGGTCCTTCTTTCCAAACAGCTTATACGTTCATCTTTGTTTCAACTTTACTTATCCTAAATGTAAGTCAAGTCAAACCAAAATATTTGTTTTTAGGAAGTGAGAATCATATGTCAGTTCACAGCTCCTGTGTACACTAATTGTGGATCCATGCTAACCAAGAACCTTACATGCATTTTAAAGTCAGTGCCCTGTTGGTCAGTTAAATCCCTGAAAGTCTATCATAATCAACTGAAGTGAAATAAAGTGATTTTTCCTCTAGGGAGGCATCAATCAAGCTGGGAATATTGGAGATTTGGGCCACTCTTTAAAGTCCAGAGAGTACTATCCTTTCGACATTAGCACTAACTCAGTTTGTTTGACTGTTAGAGTTGATCCTTCAGGCATAAAAGGATGTTTAGTCATCAAGCAAACAGGATTACTGTATCTTGGACTTCTGCCACTGGAAACCATTAGCAGGAGTGTGTAGTGGGAAAAGGAGGTAGAGGTACAGATGGAGAAAGTCAGGTTACTATCCTTCAGAGACCCATTTCAATGAAATAGATTTAAACTTACTAACAGACTTGAGATCTAGCCCTCCTCTTTGTTCCCTATGCACACTATACGATCTTAAAGTTGGAAGGAGACTTACAGCTGTTCTAAGCAACTTTCCACCCAAGGCAGAAAATTTCTTCACAGAATATGATTATCACAATTATCGCAAATTTTTAAAAAATCTTATATTAAGTGAAAACAAATTTTTATGTATCATTTACATCTTGGAGATATTTGCCCACTAGCACAATAAAGAATAATAAGTTAATTCCATTTTTTTTTACAAACTTGACAGACAATGGAAGACAACTATTGACATCCTCTAAGTTCCTCCTTTACTGAGATTAACTTGTACAGATTTGTTTTTTCCAAACCTTTTGCATGAGCCAAACAGCTTAACCTCATAGAACTGTGGGAAGATTGTATTTGGGAAGTCAGTGTTCTAGAGAAATGCTCTGAAAATGAGCAATGACTTATGAGGTCATTGAGTTGCTTTCAACTGTGCAGGATGATAAATGTGTCACCAGCTCCACAAACACATTCATGATCAATGCTAACATTTGCAAAATATCTAGGGATTTGGGAGAAAAGGTTTGCCTTAGTCCAAGTCAAAGGCCAGTGCATCTTCAAAAGGATTATTAAGGTTATTAAAGTTATAAGCTTAAAAATAACTCTGATTCAAAGATAACTATGTTCTGGTCATTGCAATTTAGCCATATATATATATATATTTTTTTTTTTTTACCACATCCCTAAAAGTTATATAAATCCAAAGACCCAAGTGTAATTATATTTCACTCCACACACAACTACCTGAGTTGTTCTTTAGGAGAAATGAGCCAGTAATCGTACTTCCTGATTCTGATAGAACAGCTAGGGGAAGAGAAATACAGTCGATCAGCTCATTTCTCCCTCTCTTCCAGTCACTCCTGCCATGAAGAGTGATCTGATACCAACAAGGTTGGAAGAGAGAGAGCTCATGGTCACAATGGTGAAATTGGGAACATATGTTAGGGTTCTTAGTCAAGAACTATGCAACCAAAAATAGAGGGAAGAAGTAAAATATAACCAAGTCATGGTCAAGAGGGTTCATGAACATCACATCCTTATATATATCCTGACAAAGAATGCCCAGTGCCCAAGCTGTAAATACCATTTTACCTTTGGACAACATGTGGGAAGAAAAGCTGATGAGTGATTGGTACCCACTTTTCTTTTTTTCCTTGCTATATCCACTTTTTCTCTTATCAAATTACTTGTTTTTGAATGATTAATCAGGTCACCTGCATGCAGAAATTATCAAACAATATCATTAATATCACACACAAGTAAAATTTTGCTAAAGACCATTCAAAAGCTGCTGCAGCAGCATATCAACAGGGAACTGCCAGAAATTTGGCCGGATTCAGAAGAGGACGTGGTACCAGAGATATCATTGCTGATGACAGATGGATCCTGGCTGAAAGCAGAGAATACTAGACAGATGTTTACCTATGTTTTATTGACTATGCAAAGGCATTCGACTGTGTGGATAACATTGCGAAGAATGGGAATTCCACAATGCTTAATTGTGCTCATGAGGAACCTGTACAGAGATCAAAAGGCGGTTGTTAGAACAGAACAACGGGATACTGTGTGGTTTAAATTCAGGAAAGGTATGCATCAGGGTTGCATACTTTCACCATACCTATTCTGTCTGTATGCTGAGCAAATAATCTGAGAAGCTGGACTATATGAAGAAAAACAGGGCATCAGGATTAGAGGAAGACTCATTAACAACCTGCGTTATGCAGACGACACAACTTTGCTTGCTGAAAGTGAAGAGGACTTGAAGCACTTACTGATGAAGAGCAAAGACCACAGCCTTCGGTACGGATTACACCTCAACATAAAGAAAACAAAAATCTTCACAACTGGGCTGGTAAGCAACATCACGATAAATGGAGAAAAGATTGAAGTTGTCAAGGATTTCATGTTGCTTGGATCCACAATCAACATCCGCGGAAGAAGCAGTCAAGAAATCAAAAGACACATTGCATCGGGCAAATCTGCAGCGAAAGACCTCTTTAAAGTGTTAAAAAGCAAAGATGTCACCGTGAAGACTAAGGTGCGCCTGATCCAAGCCATGTTATTTTCAATCGCATCATATGCGTGTGAAAACTGGACAGTGACTAAGTAAGACTGAAGAAGAATTGACTCCTTTGAATTGTGGTGTTGGCGAAGAATATTGACTATACCATGGACTGTCAAAAGAACGAACAATTCTCTCTTGGAAGAAGCACAACCAGAATGCTCCTTAGAAGCAAGGATGGTGCGACTACCTCTTACATACTTTGGACATGTTATCAGGAGGGATCAGTCCCTGGAGGGTCAACGAAAAAGAGGAAGACCCTCAACGAGATGGATTGACACAGTGGCTGCAACAGAGGGCTTAAACATGGCAGCAATTGTGAGGATGGCACTGGACCAAGCAGTGTTTCGTTCTCGGGTATGCAGGGTTGCTATGAGTTGGAACGGACTTGACAGCACCTAACAACAACAACAATAATCAGGTCAAAATATATAGATGTGGTACCACCACCACCAATTCCTGTCCAGTAGATTCTGACTCATGGCGATCCCATGTGTGTCAGAGTAGAACTGTGCTCCATAGGGTTTTCAATTGCTGATTTATCAGAAGTAGATCACCAGTCCTTTCTTTTGAGGCAGCTCTGGGTGGATTCAAATAGCCAATCATTTGTTTAGCAGCCGTTTAGTTGCTATTGGTTAGTAACCATTTGTACCATCCAGAAACTCCACAGATGTGGTAGAGAGAATTAAAATAGGGTTTCTATAATTATTTAAACTTTGGAGAAGTCTTTCTGGGGAAAAAAAAGTATTATATGCCCCACAATAGCATGACTACTAGAACTACTGGCTTTCCTGTGAAATGAACAGACCTTCACTGAGAGAGGATTCCATTTTGCAATTGTGTTTCCTAAGCTCAGAGAAGGTTTTGCTACGGATTGAACTATGTTTAATGGTTTCAAAGACAAGTGCTTTTGCACTATTCCATGGTTTCTTTAATGCAAACAGCCACTTTATAAAAAGATGACCCCTTCCTCAAAATATATCAACCAAAAGAGAAAGTAAGACTTATTTGTGAGTAGCAGTGTTTATAAAAAAACAAGAGGACTGCCAAAATAGGTAATCCATGAATAACACCTAATTCAATGTCACTCCCCTCTCCCTGGAACCCTGGTGGCACAGTAGTTAAGAGCTCAGCTGCTAACCAAAAGGTTGGCAGTTCGAATCCACTAGCTGCTCCTTGGAAACCCTGTGGGCAGTTCTACTCTGTCCTATAGGGTCGCTATGAGTAGGAATCGCTTTGTTTTTGTTTTAGTTTCTCCCCTCACTCTGCAATCCTCTTTCTGTGTTTTTACTTTTATTTTAATGTAACCTTGATGGCAGTTGAACCCTAAAGCTCTTTTTACTTGAAGTGGTAAATACATGGTTTGGTAGAGTTTAAATTACAATCCATGTAGGGAGGTACAGCTAAGGTGATGCCATATGGTCTTTGCAGTTATGAATTACGGAGGAATTGCAATGGCAATACTGCGTTGCACCACCAAATTCAATGACTGAGATGATTTCTTCCATATATACACTCTACTTTCTTTATGGTTAATAATTATAACCATGCACTTAGATGCAGGCCAGGATGTTATTAGATAATGCCTGAAATTTGAAGTGGCCGAATCAGTCACCTGAGGCGAAGCATAATTGCCCTATTTCTGCACATTATCAGATGGCAGACAATGTTGCTGAATGTTAGTACTTAAGTATTTCAATTTTTCTTTGGGTAAAGAAATTAAATTCCAACTCTGTGAGAGAGCAATCTCTCTGGGGTGTATATGTCTGGGCAGGGGTGGGGTTGCTCCATGGAATAAGCCTGGATGTGTCATTGGAAAGTGTGAAACTTGCATTTAGAAGACATGCATTTTTCTTCACTTATGACATACGGGGAAGAGAAACTTCTTAGTGTGTGTCTTCAAAGAAAATCAAAGCTCTCCGTCTTCAATTCATTGAAGACAAAACTATAACAAAGAACTTGCTGACCTGTTGTAAAGCTGTTGTTTTAATTTGGATAGCAGGGAGCTATCCTCCATCACTGGATGGCAGAAAGCTCGAGGCATGTAGTAGTATCAAAAGCCACAAAGGCAAGCAGATTCACCTTGGCCCAGGATGCATTTTTACTGCCTTTGTTGTTACAAGTAGCCATGCCTGATATGTGGCATATGAGAAGACGGTAGAGTGTTTATCTGTTGTAAGAGACTCAACATAGCAGGGGAATTGGCTGTGTTTCTTTTGCAGTCCAGCTTCTCCTAGGGGAGGAACTGACTGCTGTATTAAGAACTGGTAGCAGGCCACTTGGAGCAAGTTTTAAATTCCTCTATCCACCTGGCATTATTTTTTTAATTTTGTTTTATTAAAGGTCATCAAAATGGCTTGGTTGGAGTTCATTTGGGTTTTTTTTTTTGTTTGTTCCTTTGCTTGTTGGTTTGGTTTTTTTTTTGGGCGGGGGGATTGTTTTGAGGGCTAAATTCCAGAATCACTTTTACTAACTTTTACTTTGGCTCGTTGTCTTCATGATAAAGGCCAGATTCCACAACATGGCTTACACAGCCCTTCATAATCTAATTATCTGCTAAAGTCTGAAGATTCATCTCTCATACTTTCTCCATGCCCTCTGAGAACTGTGCAGATTTTCAGCTCTGAGAATGATCTAGGCTTTCTCCCCACAGGGTGTTGTAGGTTTTGCCTCTCTACTTAGAAAATTCTTCCCATCTCCCCCTCTCCTCGGCCCTTTCGTTGACTTCCTCAGTCATAACATTCACTGCCTGAATGTCCATGCCTCCAGGAGGCTGTGAGCACCATGAGGACAGAAACAGTGTGTCTTTTTTTTTTTTTTTTTTTTTTTTT